>NC_053155.1:98776222-98878722 GCF_016835505.1 Polypterus senegalus | reverse complement strand
TCTCTCGCAGTTTCGCTGAGTTTGTGTCAAACACCACCCTGACCATCTCATCTTCCTCTGCATAAGCACAGTCCTTAACCCGTGAATATTTAGTGGAGTTTGCTATTGGATTGCCGCTGACGGACGGCCTTATATGGGCAGGCACTAAATTACAAACGCCAGCGCAGCCTGTCTATGAACTTAATTTAAAGTGTAGGTTTACATGTGCTTTGTTTCCAGTAGCAGAACTCATGAATATGGTTGTATATGTCACTTTCTTCGCTTCTTATTGTTTAGCTGCCTTCTCAATTATATAATGCATGTTTTCTTCAGCGCTTTTTAGGTCTTCCTGGTTTTCTATGTACTGCGTGATTACGTGGGAGGCGTGATGATGTCACACTAAACTCCGCCCCACGGCGTTGAAGCTCATCTCCATTACAGTAAATGGAGAAAACTGCTTCCAGTTATGACCATTACGTAGAATTTCGATATAAAACCTGCCCAACTTTTGTAAGGAAGCTGTAAGGAATGAACCTGCCAAATTTCAGCCTTCCACCCACACGGGAAGTTGGAGAATTAGTGATGAGTCAGTGAGTGAGTGAGTGAGTGAGTGAGCTTTGCCTTTATTAGTATATATATATATATATATATATATATATATATATATATATATATATATATATATATATATATATATATATATATATATATATATATATATATATATATATATATATTTATATATATATATATATATATATATATATATATATATATATATATATATATATATATATATATATATATATATTATATATATATATATATATATATATATATATATATATATATATATATATGACACCCTTGCCCCTAATAGCGTAGTTACCTTTTGGCTGAAATAACTGCAGTGAGACGGTTCTTGTAGCCATCTACCAGTCTTCGACATCGGTCTGAGGAAATTTTACCCCACCTCAATGCAGAACTTTTTCAGCTGTGAGATGTTTGAGGGTTTCTTGCACGACAGCCCTTTTCAAGTCACCCCACAGCATCTCAATGGGATTCAAATCTGGACTTTGACTTGGCCATTCCAGGACTCTCCATTTCTTCTTTTTCAGCCAATCTTTGGTTGATTTACTAGTATGTTTTGGGTCATTGTCATGTTGCATGGTCCAGTTCCGCTTCAGCTTTAATTTTCTAACTGATGGTCTCACATGTTCTTCAAGCACCTTCTGATACACAGTAGAATTCATCGTGGATTCTATGATGGTGAGCTGACCAGGTCCTGCTGCAAAGCAGCCCCAAACCATGACACTTCCACCTCCATGCTTCACAGTTGGTATGAGGTTCTTTTCTTGGAATGCTGTGTTTGGTTTACGCCAAACATGTCCTCTGCTGTTTCAAATAATTCAATTGTGGCTCTCAAAGACATTTTGCAGATCCGGCTTTTTAGGAGCTGAATTCAAGCAAACGCCTCGTTTTCTCTTGAACAGTTCTCCTCCGTCACACCTCCCATGAAGGTAAATGAGACAGCTTTGATGAGAGGATGTACTAATCAAATAGCCAGAGCCTTGCATAGTCGAAGACACTTAGGGTTTTGGGTTTTAGATGCGTCATGTTCTTTGAATGAAACAGCGGCCACGCTCAAGCGTGGCAGTTGTTTAGAAAGCACAGTGAGAAGGCAGAGGCAAGCATTCAAAATCTTTGAGATCTAAATCCTTCAGACTAGAGTGCTTAATCTTTTTCTAATGTCTGATTGTTGTTTCACTAGCATCCACATCAGTCCCTTAGGAACAACCAAACTAAAAGTATGAGGTTTAGGGAAGTATATCAACATGCATGTCATCACTAATTATGCACCGGTGATAACCTGTGATAGTCAATTTAGAGGTAATACTTAGGATGCCTATCTTTACTCAGTTAGAATAGGCATTTTGAGAAGACATTACAGAAGATTAGAAAAGGATTTTCTTCAGTTTTGTTTAGTTGTACTTATATTTATGTTATATCCATTGAAATTAACCATTAAAACATTTACCCAATACTCACACCTGTTTCAATCAAGAATTTACATGACTGCTATATATAGAGTGACCATAAATCAAATAGAATATAGTATAAATTATAAATATAGAATAATAATAATAATCTTATTATAAATTATAATATTTATATATGTGTTATATATATATATATATATATATATAATGTAATGTATGTTATATATGTATGTATATATATATATATATATATATATATATATATATATATATATATAATATTTATATATAATATATATATATATATATATATTATATACACTATATATATACACTATATATATATATATATATATATATAATCCCTCACATGTGAGTTTAAGTCTCAAAACCCCGATGAATCGCCAAGTAGAAACCGTATGTTTGTAATTATTTTACATATTTTAAGCCTTTATAAACTCTCCACACTGTTAACATTATTTGAGCCCTTTAGACATGAAATAACACCCTTTAGTCAAAAGTTTAAACTGTCCTCCATGACAAGACAGAGATGACAGTTCTTTCTCACATTAAAAGAATGCAAATAGATCTTCTTCTCTTCAGGAGCAGAGAATTTCAGAGGGAGAGAGAGAGAGCGCAAAAGAAAAGCAAACAATCAAAAATCAATACTTGTGCTTTTAAGTTTGCCGTGCATTTTTAGAGGAGCGCCAGGATCTTCTAAGCAAACAGCCTCTTTGCAAACAGCCCTCTGCTCCCATCTCCTCCTCAGGCGAGAGAACGTCAGAGAGAGAGAGCTGAGATTAAAGCAACAATCAAAAAATCAATACATGTGCTTTTAAATATGCCGAAGCACGCAATAAAGCGCATTTTTTAGAGGAGCGTCAGTATCTTTTAAGCAAACAGCACCTCTGCTCACAGCCCTCCGCTGAAGCTAGAGAATGTCAGAGAGGGTGAGAGAGGGCAGAGACAAGCAAACAATCAAGCTCGCTGGATGCATATCTTATAGCATTGAGGAGTTTTAGTTAATATGTAATACATGCTCTGATTGGGTAGCTTCTAAGCCATCCACCAATAGCGCCCCTTGTATGAAATCAACAGGGCAAACAAACTGAGGAAGCGTGTAGCATAAATTAAAGACCCATTGTCTGCAGAAATCCGAACCAGCAAAATCTGTGATATATATTTAGATGTGCTTACATTTAAAATCCTGATAGAGTGAAACCGCTGAAAGTCAAAGCGATAGCTTAGCCCCTTCCTGATTTCTTATTCTTTTGCATGTTTGTCACACAAAATGTTTCTGATCATCAAACACATTTAAACCATTAGTCAAATATGACACAAGTAAACACAAAATGCAGTTTTTAAATGTTGGTTTTATTATTTAGGAGAAAAAAATCCAAACCTACATGGCCCTGTGTGAAAAAGTAATTGCCCCTTGTTAAAAATAACCTAACTGTGGTGTATCACACCTGAGTTCAATTTCCCGTAGCCACCCCAGGCCTGATTACTGCCACACCTGTTTCAATCAAGAAATCACTTAAATAGGAGCTGCCTGACACAGAGAAGTAGACCAAAAGCACCTCAAAAGCTAGACATCATGCCAAGATCCAAAGAAATTCAGGAACAAATGAGAACAGAAGTAATTGAGATCTATCAGTCTGGTAAAGGTTATAAAGCCATTTCTAAAGCTTTGGGACTCCAGCTTAACCACATTGAGAGCCATTATCCACAAATGGCAAAAACATGGAACAGTGGTGAACCTTCTCAGGAGTGGCCGGCCGACCAAAATTACCCCAAGAGCGCAGGGACGACTCATCCGAGAAGTCACAAAGACCCCAGGACAACGTCTAAAGAACTGCAGGCCTCACTTGCCTCAATTAAGGTCAGTGTTCACGACTCCACCATAAGAAAGAGACTGGGCAAAAACGGCCTGCATGGCAGATTTCCAAGATGCAAACCACTGTTAAGGAAAAAACCATTAGGGCTCGTCTCAATTTTGCTAAGAAACATCTCATTGATTGCCAAGACTTTTGGGAAAACACCTTGTGGACTGATGAGACAAAAGTTGAACTTTTTGGAAGGCAAATGTCCCGTTACATCTGGCGTAAAAGGAACACAGCATTTCAGAAAAACAACATCATACCAACAGTAAAATATGGTGGTGGTGGTGTGATGGTCTGGGGTTGTTTTGCTGCTTCAGGACCTGGAAGGCTTGCTGTGATAGATGGAACCATGAATTCTACTGCCTACCAAAAATTCCTGAAGGTGAATGTCCGGCCATCTGTTCGTCAACTCAAGCTGAAGCGATCTTTGGTGCTGCAACAGGACAATGACCCAAAACACACCAGCAAATCCACCTCTGAATGGCTGAAGAAAAACAAAATGAAGACTTTGGAGTGGCCTAGTCAAAGTCCTGACCTGAATCCAATTGAGATGCTATGGCATGACTTTAAAAAGGAGGTTCATGCTAGAAAACCCTCAAATAAAGCTGAATTACAACAATTCTGCAAAGATGAGTGGGCCAAAATTCCTCCAGAGCTGTAAAAGACTCATTGCAAGTTATCGCAAACGCTTGATTGCAGTTATTGCTGCTAAGGGTGGCCCAACCAGTTATTAGGTTCAGGGGGCAATTACTTTTCACACAGGGCCATGTAGGTTTGGATTTTTTTCTCCCTAAATGATAAAAACCATCATTTAAAAACTGCATTTTGTGTTTACTTGTGTTATATTTGACTAATAGTTAAATGTGTTTGATGATCAGAAACATTTCGTGTGACAAACATGCAAAAGAATAAGAAATCAGGAACAGGGCAAATAGTTTTTCACACCACTGTATATATATATAATTATATATATATATATATATATATATATATATATATATATATATATATATATATATATATATATATATATAATATATATATATATATATATATATATATATATATATATATATATATATATATATATATATATATATATATATATATAATATGTGTGTGTATATCTCTCTCTCTCTCTCTCTCTCTGATGTGTGTGTGTGTATATATATATGTATGTAATGTATGACATTTATTGATGCTTGTTACATATTTTGCAGGGAGCATCCGAACCAAAGATTCAGAGGAAGAGAATTTTGACTCAAGACCATATAGACCGCCACAAAAACAGAAAAGGAGGAAAACTGATGAGGAGGAAGAGGAGGATAGACCTGTCCGCAAAAGGTTGAATCGAATAGAGACTGATGAGGATGAGGAGGATGGAGAGAGAGAAGCGTCCAAGAGAAAAAAATCACCAATAACAGCAATCATCAAGGTGGAAGAGGACCTTGTAGATCGAGGGGAGTTACCTTTAGACTATGCCTTAGTAGAGCTACCATCAACCAATGGACAAAGCCCAGGAAAAAGTCTAGAAAGCTTGCTTCCCAGGCCTGGAACCACTTTAGGTGGTGTCTCAACTAGTGGTGCATCTAAAAACAGTACCATGGCTTGCAGCACAGCCTCAAATCTAGCACCAAATGGCACTGCCGGACAGGAAGCTCCTCCACAGGATGAAGATGATGACGACCTTTTTGGAGTGACAGATCTTGTAGACTATGTTTGTAATAGTGAACAGCTGTGAGATATTGGCTTTTCCCCTCCTCTTCCTCTTATGTACTTCCAAATTTAGGAGCTAATTTATTCCATAGTAATTGCTCCTTGGAAAGGATTGGAGTAGTAGGGTGGATTTTGGGCTTAAGGGTTAGGGAGGGTAGGTGGGTTTTTTCCACTTCTCTCTACATAAAAAAAATACCCAAGTCTTTCATTAAATAGATTCTTCACATTCGTCACCCTTGCCCTCTCTCCTCATAGAAAAGACTTTTTTTTTTTTTTGTTTTTGGTTTGCTGTACTATATACCCCTTTGGAACAAAGATACAATAGATTCCCATTGTTGTATATTCTTTCTCTTCCTTTCTCTCTGTCGTATCTTCTTTAAAGGGTCTTTTTCACAGTCAGAAGATTTGTATATTTTCTAAGATAAAATATATATTTGGCACTAAATGTGTGTGTTAAGGAAAAAAATTAGCGCAAATCATTCCAGACTCCTTGGGACTTTTGGAATTTTATGAACGTGATGAACAGGACACTGTGTGTTTTTATTTGCTAGGTATTTGTTTGACTTTTCATTTCCAGACTTTTATAACATGTTAAATATTCTTAATAATTTTTACCCTATTAAGCAGTGGGTACTTTGACAGTTTTGTTAAGAGGTCTACATTGCTAAAGAATTTATCCCAGATCCCATTGTGGATATTTTCTTGAATCCCTTTAAGTTTCCTCATTTGAAGCTTGTGTGGTTCGCATATCTTTCAGAGCACCACCACTTGTACTGTCAGATCCCCCCCAGATACCAAGATTGATTGTGTGTGTATGCTGTTGGTAGTTAAATGTTCCACTAAAATGTGGACGCAGAATTGCACTTATTTGTACATAATTCAAAAAGTACAACAAATCTTTGGTCATAGTGAACATTTCTGATCAGTTCCACAGTAATCACTTTCCAGGCATCCAACTGCAATTTTCGTTCCACTCAGGCGTGAAATTTTCTGAGTCTCTTTGACCAGGTCACAAGACAACAATAGTTATATAGGTGAAGAGCTACAAAGCTGCTTGTCAATATCATTTTATATAATTTTATGATTCCTAAATCCCTCATCTCCTTTTTAAAGATTTCATTTTACAGGTATTACACATTATTTATTTTAACACTAGAAATTTGACTTAAAAACTATTAAAGACTCACTTGAAGCATTAGCAGTTAAAAAATAAAATGAATTTAACTGTATGCATTCTTTGGTGCAAAGTAAGCATCAAATTTGAAGGCAAACCCTTTTAGGCAAATAAAATGCAATCAAATGACCACAAATTCCATTTTAACCTAGCACCTCATTATTGCTTATCACAGCATAGCGTCGTGGAAGCTTCAGTATTCGGATAGAACAGCCAGACAATTTCTTGTATAAAGTGGTACCTTGAAAATGTAGTATTTTGAGCGCTAGGTTTATACAGAAACTATAGTAGTAAGCTCTTAATGGCCTGTATCCTTTGTTTTGTTGTTCTGTTTATTTTGTGTGGATTTTCTGTGTGAGAGTGAATGTGTGTTCTTGTTTTTATTCAGTGCCAGTAAAATTAATCATTTCATTACAGGAATAAGACTGCTGCTTCTTTTTTGGAATATTTATATTTGAACATATTCGTATGTCTTTTAAAATAAAATGTTTATATTTCTATTTTCCCTTTAATAAAAGGATACTCTTTCACTTAAAAGTAAAATCAACTTTTGACATATAATATAGACACCCCTTTTCTTAGCTAGAGTTATAAATTCCTTGAAAATGGTTGCATTTGCTAATCTGGAACTGGAAGAGGTCATTGAATTTATTTGTTTTTGTTTAGTTTATTTAAAATTTATTGAGTGGGTTTGGCTGTGTTGGGAGCAACCGAAAAAATGCTAAAACAAATCGCATAAGGGACTTGATGATGCTGACCCATTCAAATTGTAGTTGTTTCCATCTCTTTTTAAAACTATTTTCCTAAAAAGGAATTTGTTTAAGATATCCTCTGAATTTACCTTAAGAAATGTTCTTGGAGACAGTTTAACTTAGTAATTTGAGCATTTTAATGCACCTGCACAGAGCATAAGCTACTGGTTTGGGCTGAAAGTAATTTCTGTAAATGTTCTGTATATGTATTGCTTATGAGGTAACATATATATGTTGATTTGTTTTTTTTTTTTAAAACCTAGCACAGATTAAGAACAATTGAAGTTGGTAATATTTATAGTTTTGTCCGTATCAAGTTGTGATTTATTTGCACAACTCTTGTAATGTATAAAATATGTCTGGTGTCATCCTGCAGTCCAGCATAGTCTGTTTCCTTAAAAAAAGTGGAAATGTATGCTCTCTCTGCCGCTCCAGTATAAATGCCGAAATGTACAAATACTCACTGTTCTGCTGTGCACTGCAGCCTGGAGGACATTGCGTTGTACAAACCCTAATGAAGTTGTACATAAAATGAAGTGCACAAGCAAGATGAAGATTTTAAATCTTCTTGACGGTGGTTTTCCACTCCCTGTCTCTCCTGTCAGCCACCTTTTCCTGTTTAGTGGGTATTCCACCCAGATTAAGGGAGTATTAAGTTAGCTTCTTCTAGTTTGCTAGCAGAGTCATTTTTGTCCACTAGAAGCTGCCATTCACACACCTCATTTGGTTTGTGCAGTTGTGCATTAGACTGGACTGGAAATGGTGCCATCAGGATAATATAAAAATGAATAAAGAGACACTAATTAAATGTCCGGTGCTTAAGTGATGGAAATGAAAAAGGATCACTTAGAATGGAGGTATTGTTCCCCATCCTTATCTTTTAGTGTAAATTCATAGATTTTAAAGTCTACTATTCCACTATTCATTTATGAAACATGCTCTGTTTTGCAGCTGAAACTGTACAATTAAAATCTCCCCTTTCTTTTCAAGCCTTTAAGTTATCAAGTTAAAAATGTGCACTTCAGCTGATCACCACCTTTTACTCTTTAAAAAGAAAATCTTCCTGTAAATTTTAAATTAAGTTAAGCCTGTAATGTTTCACCATTAGTACACCCTTGACAATGTGCATGATATAGCAGTGGGAAAAGTGCACATTTTCCTAATTCCTATGAAGACTTTAACAACCTCTTAAAATGATTCCATCCATTTTTTTGGGGGTAATTGTAGAAAGGAAGTGTAAATTGTAGCAAGAATTCAGGTTTGTCTTGCACTGATTTAGACTGCCTATCCAGAACAAAAAAGAAAATTTGTGTCAGTCTAGTTATGAAAAAATTCTCATATTCACACGAATGGTATCATATAATTAAATAACCTAAAATACTTTTTAATAGATTTTTTTAAATTAACCTTGGTAGTCAGAATTTCCTCTCCATTGTCTTTTACAAATGTTGTGTTTTTGTTCCCTTTTCAGAATATGAGAGGATCTGTGTACCCGTTATTCTAAGCAATTTGATTATTTACTCCCAGACAGAACACACACCTCAAGTAAGGCACTTGGTAAAGCTCTTCGACGCTGCACAAAAAATTCAGTTTCTTTCTCCCTACAAGCTCAAAAGGTTTATACACATTTTGATAATGGTTTTCAAATACCCCAAATTGGTGGTTCCGTAAGTTGAGAAAAATACAAAGCTAAGGTTGGTGCCAATATTTTATTTTATTTTTTTTAATTTTTATTAAATTCGTGTTTAATGTTGTTGTCTCACTTCAGCCTGGTCAGATTTCTTGTGTGTACATTAGGCCACCAAACCATGCATTTTAGCAGTAGGCCTTAGTGTCAGTGTGTAATACTCTTATTTTGTTTTATTTTTCTTTCAGAATGTTTTGTTAAACCTACTGTAATTTCTTTCATATAAATAAAACATGTACATTTGTCATAATAAAAGTTTAAAACTATTTTGTGGCGTTTTTATTACTATTGGTATTTAAGAGTTGGAGCATTTCCCTTTAAATGAATTCCAAAATGGCAGTAAAGATTTTGTTTTTAGTGGTGCCCTGATCTATGTGACCTACCATTAATAAATGACTGCGGAATCTGCATTGTAGTTGATGTAGGTATTGCAGGTTTGATTGATGGTGCAGACAGTGTGTATTGTTGTTTACAGTGTGCGTCGTGTCTTGGCGCGATTTACAGGGTGGTCCAGATCGTCTGGATGACTTTGATTTATGCGGGGACGATTCCAGTTCAGCCAAGAGACGATTCTTCATGTCGTCAGTTCGTGCACTTCTCGATGGTCTGGGATTTTTCGGGTGATTTTCTATGTAATAAACTTAACACGTTCTAGCATAATGAAAATTGCTTAATTAGATGTGGATCACCCTATACAGGCTATGCATGCATGCAGACCAAGCGAAGGCTAATAGCATATTGATTATTGTTGCAGACTTTCCGAATCGGGTATTTCCATGTAATAGCCATACTTGATTAGCTTTTCCTCCAGCGTCCCCATAGATGTACTGGTTATGTTACATGGCATTCTGAACTGGGTGTGTGTATTAGTGGGACCTGTCCAGAGCTGGTTTCTGCCTTGTGCCTGATATTGCCAGGGTAAGCTGTGGGCCTTTGCACTGAATTTGGCTACGTATGAGACAGTTATGTAAGAAGTATTTGGACATCAGAATTCCTCATGATAGATACATAGATGCATCCATGATACTCTTTTAAAGAGCACTTCAATAGATAAAGTGACTCGTGACTGTTTAAGGTTGACGGGGTTTTCTAGTTTTCATTCCATTTTATTCTGCTTGTAAAATACTAGACATGACTTTGATTACCATTTGTTTTCTCACAGAAATATACTGCCTTATAAAGGTACATGGACAGTCCTGAAATGAATGATGCAAAGGTGTAACCTTTTACTTTGTATATGCTTTTAACATTTTACAGTAAAACAATTTTTTTCTGGCACACTGTCCCATTCGAAACATATGGGAGAAGGGCACTGTGTGCAAAGAAAATTTATATTTTCATATACTACTGTGGTGCTATTTACCCTTAGATTCTGGCAATAACGTTGATAATTATAATGCACTGCAAAATTTAAAGGATTTTTTTTTTAATTTTCAGATTAAGAAATTGAATTTCTGTTTTGAAGAGTTGGTTTCAGTCTGCACATTTTGGTGTAGCAGTTAGCGCTCCTGTCTTACAGATCTGGGCATATGGGTTTGATTTCTAATTCAGAGTTGGTGTAAAATGTGGGTTTTTTCCTCAGGGTATTCTGATTTCATTCCACATTTCAAACACCTTACCGTTTAGTCTTCATTTTAACATACGTTGGCCCAGTGTGCTAGTGTGTCCGACAGTGATGCCTGCAGAAGGGCTTCAACTCCCAGTAACTTTATAAGAAACACGGCATGTTTGGATGGGTTGGCGTGATCCGGACTATCTGTGAAATGAGTAGACCGTTACATACATGTGCCTATTTTGATAGGGAGCACTGACATTAAACACCAAAACGATACTGCATTACATATCCACCATCCTGTTTTTTGATAGACACACAAGTGTGAGGCCAGGAAATCTGGAATAGAGTTGCTCTGATATGACGTAGTCCTAACTTTTTTTCTAAGACAGTGCAAAACTACAGATTAGTCTTTCAGGCAATTTACCACCCCTTGGGTTTTTGTAAAGTACACTGGTACAAAGTTCTCCCAACATATTTCTGATATCATTAATCATCATTCTTGTTCAAGATCTCTTGCCTGCTCCCTGGAGTTTCTACCTATACATCTTCTTAAGTCTGGTGCTTTCAGTGTTCCTCTCTTCACCACATACACTCTCCAGCCTGTGTTATTTAAATGTACCAGCAAGCTTGTGAGAGCTGTACCTGTCTTGGAGGACCCAATAGTGGACTCTTCTTTCCTCTTGATTTGTTGCCTGTTTCTTCTCTAAAACTCTTCAATTCATAGCTTAGGGGACACAGCCTTTGTTAATAAGGCACCCAAACGTTGAAATTATTTACTTACCAATTTCAGAAACGCACGATTGGTCTTTGAATTTGAAACAAATAAATTTAAATCAACCTAGTAATACAGTTGAGTACAGTATTGTTATGTTTGCAACTGATGCTGCTTATACTGCTTTCCTATATTTTCTTTTAAATCACTGTATATGTTGTTTGGATTGTCCATTACTGAGTTGTATCCATTTTCGTTGTCTTATTGACGGACCGGTTTCCAGTCACTTTGCCAGCAGAGTGAGCAATTTCAGTATGCAGCTTGTTCATACTGTAAAAATTAACAGAAAATGTTACATTTACGGTAAAAAAAACCTGGCAGCTGCGGTTGCCAGAATTTTACCATAAAAATAAGGTGACTATTTTTAGGTCTTAAGTATAACACTTTTTTCTTTACAACACATTCCAATAGAAGTGAACATTTAACCTTAACCTGAACTCCATGCACTGTAATAAATTTGCCAATCAATAAACCATTAGAAAATATTGTCAGGATCAAACACCAGTATACACAGCCAATAGAAAACATGTATCTTGACATAAATTACCTTGAACAAACACTGTTTTGCTTGTCCACTTTCACTTGGCCCATATTGCTAATTCACTGTAAGCCATCACCATTCCACCACAGATGAAGGTTTAACCCCCCGAAAAAAATAGATTTAATCTTAAAGATAGATACTTTATTAATCTCAAGGGGAATTCACAAAGGTCTTTACCTTTTCTCTGTTGACCTCTGTTCAATTGGTCTTCTTTTATTCTCCATTCTTCCAATACTTCTTTCTCACATTTATGCAATAATCTTTGATTTGTTATATTCTTATTCTGTATTATAAGTTCATTTCTCTCCCACCACATATTTTCCATTGACCTTTGGCATTGTCTCATTTTTAACTCCTTTCCCACTAACCCATACAATACAGTTTCCTTGGTGATTTGTTCTTTCCCTAAGAACCCTTTCCATTTCTGTAATACACTATTCCAAATGTCTTGTGCATTTTTACAGTGCCAGCTCTGAACAGTTCTCTCTTGGACATGTTGGAGTTTTAGCTACTCGTCTTTTGTACATACAGTGGTGTGAAAAACTATTTGCCCCCTTCCTGATTTCTTATTCTTTTGCATGTTTGTCACACAAAATGTTTCTGATCATCGAACACATTTAACCATTAGTCAAATATAACACAAGTAAACACAAAATGCAGTTTTTAAATGATGGTTTTTATTATTTAGGGAGAAAAAATCCAAACCTACATGGCCCTGTGTGAAAAAGTAATTGCCCCCTGAACCTAATAACTGGTTGGGCCACCCTTAGCAGCAATAACTGCAATCAAGCGTTTGCGATAACTTGCCATGAGTCTTTTACAGCGCTCTGGAGGAATTTTGGCCCACTTATCTTTGCAGAATTGTTGTAATTCAGCTTTATTTGAGGGTTTTCTAGCATGAACTGCCTTTTTAAGGTCATGCCATAGCATCTCAATTGGATTCAGGTCAGGACTTTGACTAGGCCACTCCAAAGTCTTCATTTTGTTTTTCTTCAGCCATTCAGAGGTGGATTTGCTGGTGTGTTTTGGGTCATTGTCCTGTTGCAGCACCCAAGATCGCTTCAGCTTGAGTTGATGAACAGATGGCGGACATTCTCCTTCAGGATTTTTTGGTAGACAGTAGAATTCATGGTTCCATCTATCACAGCAAGCCTTCCAGGTCCTGAAGCAGCAAAACAACCCCAGACCATCACACTACCACCACCATATTTTACTGTTGGTATGATGTTCTTTTTCTGAAATGCTGTGTTCCTTTTACGCCAGATGTAACGGGACATTTGCCTTCCAAAAAGTTCAACTTTTGTCTCATCAGTCCACAAGGTATTTTCCCAAAAGTCTTGGCAATCATTGATGTTTCTTAGCAAAATTGAGACGAGCCCTAATGTTTTTGCCCAGTCTCTTTCTTATGGTGGAGTCGTGAACACTGACCTTAATTGAGGCAAGTGAGGCCTGCAGTTCTTTAGACGTTGTCCTGGGGTCTTTTGTGACCTCTCGGATGAGTCGTCTCTGCGCTCTTGGGGTAATTTTGGTCGGCCGGCCACTCCTGGGAAGGTTCACCACTGTTCCATGTTTTTGCCATTTGTGGATAATGGCTCTCACTGTGGTTCGCTGGAGTCCCAAAGCTTTAGAAATGACTTTATAACCTTAACCAGACTGATAGATCTCAATTTCTTCTGTTCTCATTTGTTCCTGAATTTCTTTGGATCTTGGCATGATGTCTAGCTTTTGAGGTGCTTTTGGTCTACTTCTCTGTGTCAGGCAGCTCCTATTTAAGTGATTTTTTGATTGAAACAGGTGTGGCAGTAATCAGGCCTGGGGGTGGCTACGGAAATTGAACTCAGGTGTGATACACCACAGTTATTTTATAAGGGGGCAATTACTTTTTCACACAGGGCCATGTAGGTTTGGATTTTTTTTCTCCCTAAATAATAATAACCAACATTTAAAAACTGCATTTTGTGTTTACTTGTGTTATATTTGACTAATGGTTAAATGTGTTTGATGATCAGAAACATTTTGTGTGACAAACATGCAAAAGAATAAGAAATCAGGAAGGGGGCAAATAGTTTTTCACACCACTGTAGCTGCTTGTGTTGGTAAAATTTCATGCACTGTTAACCAGCCCAGGTCCTTTTGTCTATTTATTTAGCTCCTTATCTGTGTTTTGTTGCCACACTTTTTGCTTGCTGTCCTGTCAATGGTTGAATTCTACCTATTCTTTCTTCTTTTTCTCTATATTTTCTTAGGGCTCTTTTCCTTCCCCATATTGTGGCCTCTCCTTCCTCCCATGTATATCTTCTTAAACATTTAATTATTATAGTGTTTGGGCATATTAAAAGCAACTGGTCTGTTATTTGTGATTTTTAACAGTTTTGCTTTTCTCAACTCTGCTTTCTTATTTATCTTTTTTTTTTTTGCATATCTTTTCATTCTTTCCTTTCTGTATCACTGTCTCCAAGTGTTACCCCCAATATTTTAACATTGGAAAGCCTGGTCTTTCCTTCTGGTTTTTCCTTCTATTTCCCCCACAGAACACGATCATATTCACTTAGGTTCAGTGTTGATACTGAGGCCATGCAAAACATTTCTGCGTGTTGAATTACTTGATTTGTACTACCAACGTCTCTTATTATGCTCACGTCATCCATGTAAGCAAACACATTCATTTTTTTTTACCTTCAACTCCCCGTATGTTTTTGTCATTTCTAATTTGATTTCTCAACGGGTTAATACTCAAATGAATAAAACGGCCTACAGGACGCCCCTGCCATATGCCCCTTTCTACCTTTATTTCCTCTGCCAATTTCTTCTTTACCTTAATTTTACTTAATAAACCATTATAAACTGTTTGTATCCATCCTCACAACTCCTCCGGCACTCCAATTTTTTGGAGAATCCTCCACATATATTCATGGCCGACTTTATCAAAGGCCTCCTCTAAATCTAGATTAATTAACCTAACATTGTTCTTTCATTAGATGTACACAATCCCTTAGCACACACAGGTTATCTGCAGCACTCCTACCTGGCAACATGCATGCTTGCTCTTCCTTAATCACATCTGCAATCTTGTCTTTCAATCTGTTTGCCAAAACTCTTGTTAAAATTTTATAATCCTGGCACAGTAGTGTTATCGGTCTACAATTTTTAATATTGTCTGTCTAGACCTGTTTGGGAATAAGGGAACAAACATTTTCATTTAATTGCATACATTGAAAAGAATTCAATGTTTAAGGAAGTTATGGCACATTGTCTGGTGGAGAAGTAAGGTTTGCTTTTGTGGTGTATGGTGTCCTACATGTGTGCCAGCTTATCAAACAACCCATCATTAATCAGCTTTCATATCCCCAAAAAGCCTTCAGCACACAGGGAAAAATAAGTGGTAACTAAGTTTTTTTCCCTAATGTTCAGTGGTATGTGGTTAACCAGGAACAATATGATTATAGGGGGCGTTTCCTTATGCAAATATTGTAACTTAGGTGTCATTGAAATGGTGCCTTACCATTTTATATTTTACAGTTGTTTATCATCACTATTTAACAATTTTACACTGTAAAATTAACAGCAATTTTTTTCAGTGTATCTATGTATCAGTTTATGTAGTATATTTTGAAGGTAGAAAAAGATTGATTTTACAGAACTTAGCTGTAAAAAAAAAAAATAAAAAAAATAATGAAATGTATTGTTTAAAATATACAGGTAACTTTCCCTTTTTTCAGAAAAGGTATTTTACTTTCACCATTTACAGTATTTTTACTGTTAAATTTATTGACATTTTTACAGTGTTGGGATCAATAGAATCTGGATGTTAATATAGTGTATAAAAACATGTAGTCAATACGTTGTAGGACTGGTTGCCTTGTGGTGCTGCCATTAGCACCTGCTTGTTACACCTAGTGGGTTGACAGCTCTATCCATAGTACCAAGTTTTGGTTTTTTTTAGTGAGGCTGAAAGAAAGATGTGCGTAGAAAATTAGCAAAAGTAAAAATGTCTACTTTTAAACAAATCAGTAAACCAGAAACAAATGCTACAGATGCTTCTGACGGCACACAGTGACCAGACATCGTTTGGGAGTGTTATGTTTATTTCCACTCCAGTGAATATTTGTAAAACGTATTGGAGATAAAATAAAAAATGAATGATGATCTTTAAACACAATACCTTGTTAGTGTAATTGATTTGTCAGCATCCTGATTTACTGTTATGCAAAGTGTTTTGTATTTTTAGGAAGGTTCACAATTGGGATTCTTGCTTCTTAATTACCCCTAAGTAATATGTGTTGAAGTGTATGTTTTCTTGACCCCCATACAAGAAGGGCTGCAGTTTAAATTGGATTTATTACTGGTTCTGGTAGAAACAATGTACTTGTTACAAATCATTCCTGATATGTCAGGAAAGTATTCACCTGCTAAATTAAAAATGTAACATTTCACTTGTAAGAACATATTGTAATACTATTACTGTCCTTTCATAAATTGTCTGTACATGGCAGCCTGATGCCACAGTGTCCAGCCAGGGCACCCAGCCAGTGTATGTGCTCAGTTTGCCCATTCTCCTCCCTTATCCCCAAACCATGTGTTAGGTTAATTGTTGCTTTGGTATAAATGGGTGTGAATGGGTGCACATGTGTTCCCTGTGATAAAAAGGTGTCTGTTCTAGGGTTGGTCTGTGCCTGCATACATACTGCATAATGCTGCCCAAAGCAGGCTTTGTGGTCCGATATTTTATAAGCAGTTTCTGTAAATGGATAAGGTGTTCAATTTTACTAAAGTAACTGAAATAAAGGTTGACTATTTTCTTATAAATATCTACTAAGTAACAAAATCTAATAAGTAACTTTTTATGTTGTATACTTGATCTCTCCTAATAGAGGCATATTAACAAAATTCTCTTTGGATATTTATGATTAACACATTTGGTCCACTAAGTCAGGAGTCATTGTAGCAGAAAACCTTTATGTAACTTTGTTTAGGCTATTAAGCTTCTCGGTTATATTGCCTTTGGTCTAACTGCTCTAAGTAGGATGAGTTCCTTCTAGTATGCAGTCCCTCAAGGTTTCTCCACACTTAGAGAGATACTTGATTCTTCATTCTATGTAATCTATGTGAAAGAAGCCCAGACACACAGACAGGCATGGAAGACAGCCAGATGTCCAAAAGCACACACACGTTTATTTACACAACACAAGCACAGTACACAAATTAGGCTAAACACAGCTCACAGTCCTTTTCTCCTCAGTCTATTCTATACTCCTACTCTACTCCTTGCAAGCTCCGTCCTCTCCACCTGACTCCGGCTCCTTGAATGGAGTGAGGCGGCCCCTTTTATGGCCCACCTAGATGTGCTCCAGGTCCTTCCTGATGATCTTCCAGCAGCATTTCCTGGTGTGGCGGAAGTGCTGCCCTTGCACCTGGAAATCATAGACATATATAGATAGACGCCGCATTCACTGTGTTTCCCAGTCAACACGATAAGATAGCGCGTCCACCATATTGCGAGTGGCAAAAGTGCCATTTAAACTAATACAGGTAGACGTGGAAATCGGGTTTTCTGATGAAAAAACAATGTTTTAAACAGTATCGTTTATATACAACAGATTTTGGCGAATCGTTTACATGCAATTATTTATATCCATTTATACACTAATAATGGCAATTATTAAATAATATAATAATTATTATTATTATTAAATAATTCCTCCCATATAAGTAACAGTTCTTGGGCTGCCTTCCATCTCCGAAACATTTCTAGACTTCGTCCTGTTCTTACGCAACACAGTACTGAAGTATTGATTAATGCCCGAGTCACCTCACGTATAGATCACTGTAATGCTATTCTATCTGGCATCCCACAAAAACGTATCCATCGCTTACAACTTCTTCAAAATTCTGCTGCCAGGATAATAACCTGCTGTTCTAAATCCACTGAACATATTACACCTATTCTCTCTCTCTCTCTCTCTCTCTCTCTCTCTCTCTCTCTCTCTCAGCTTCACTGGCTCCCTGTTAACTACACAATACAATACTAAATACTGCTCTTAACATTTACAGCTCCCCCACCTACATCACTGATCTCCTACAGACTTACACTCCCTCTCGCTCACTAAGATCCTGTAATTTGAGAGTATTCAGTCTGGCAATATGGTGTAGCCTTAGATTGTGGAAGACAGACACAACTAAAGACATGAGAATAAAATGATGGTTGCCAGTTTCAAACTGTGTTTCCTCAATGTGCTCCTTGAGAAAAAAACATCAAGTTTGAGAAATGTTAACAGCTAACAACAATCTACATAGTTAGTGACTAAATATGTTTAGCCAAAATGTTGTTTGGAGGTTTACTTGAGCACATAAATGTATAGCTTTGCTAGCTTAGCCTGGCGTAGCTAAAGTAAAGATTATAAAACTGGATTTTCTAATGGCCAAATATAACCAAAACAATTGTTCAGCCTTACCTATGAAATGTAATCCCCCGGGATCTGGTTTGGAGCGTACAGAGGTTTGTAAAATCCCAAGCAGAACATGTGTGAGGCATCTTATCCATTACTTCACACCACAGCAGTGCCACTCTCAATATGGGGGCGACGTTGACGTACGATTCAGCTGGTCATGAGGCGTCTAGTTATTCAATGTCTATGCCTGGAAGCATTCCGGGCGTATCTGGTTCCTGTTCCTGCATGACTTCCTGGTGTGGCGGAAGTGCTGCAATCCATGGCTCAGGAACTATCCAGGCGCCCAGGTTGGTGGTCACAGACCCCCACAGGAATGAGCTTCCCAACTCTGTATCCATGGCCCTTGTGGAATCCAGGGAGGCTATATTATTCATACTATAAAGGCTTTGTCTATCAAAAGATTGTTAGCACAACCCTGATCACGGACAAAGTCTAAGTTGTACTTCAACTAAGTCTTGGTTAAATAAATTTCTTATACTTGTATATTGACTTTTAACTATGTGACGCTGGACATAACATTACCTGCCTTCTCCCAGTATTTGGACTGTAACACTTAGGGAAATAGGATTATTGACCTACTGTATGCCAACGTTAAAGACGCATGGGAAAGCAGATCATAACCTGGTTCTGCTTCAGCCTCAATACAAACCAAGAGTGAGGGAACTACCTACAACCACACAATCATTCAGGAAGTGGTCCCCTGAGGCAGAGCAGGCTCTGAGAGACCGCTTTGGAACTACTGACTGGGATATACTGCAGGGGTCACATAGTGAGAACATTGAGGAGGTTGATGACTGCACTGCTGACTACATCAACTTCTGTATGGACATTGTACTTCCAGTAAGAACAGTACGCTGCTATGCTAAAAACAAGCCATGAATCACAAGTGATATCAAGGGCCTTTTGAACCAGAAGAAAAGGGCTTTTAAAGGCGGTGATCAGCAGGAGTTCAAGCACGTGCAGAAGGAACTCTGAGTCCAGCTCAGGGCGGCGAAGGAGCAGTACAGGAGAAAGCTGGAGCAGAAATTGCAGAATAACAGCATAAAGAAAGTGTGGGATGGGATGAAGATTATCACTGGCTGTAGCTCGAAGGGGGGTACCACCATCAAGACAGGGAGAAAGCAAACCTGATCAACTTTTTTAGCAGGTTTGACCACCCTAACCCACTCTCGCCTCACCTTGGAGTACTGCATCCTCCACCCATCCTTCTGCTGATAACCAGCATAGGAGAGAGTTTCCCCCCCACCCACAATTACAGCAGCCCAGGTAAGCAGAGAGCTGAGGAGACTTTGTGCCAGCAAAGCAGTGGGTCCAGATGGAGTATCGCCACGACTGCTGAAAGCCTGTGCGTTGGAACTGGGGAGTCCTCTACAGCGCATCTTCATCCTGAGCCTGGAACAGGGGAGAGTCCCAAGGCTTTGGAAAACATCTTGCATCACCCCAGTCTCAAAGGTATCACATCCTGGTGAGCTGAATGACTTCCGGCCTGTTGCCCTAACGTTACATGTGATGAAGACCATGGAACAGCTGCTGCTTCACCACCTGAGGTCACAGGTCTGCCACACCCTGGACCCTCTGCAGTTCGCATACCAGGAGAAGGTGGGAGCAGAGGATGCCATCATCTACATGCTACACTGATCCTTCTCCCACTTGGACAGAGGCAGTGGTGCAGTAAGAATTGTTTCTGGACCTCTCTAGCGCCTTCAACACCATCCGGCCTCTACTCCTTAGGGACAAGCTGACAGAGATGGGAGTAGATTCATACCTGGTGGCATGGATCATCTTACAGACAGGCCTCAGTATGTGCGTCTCGGGAACTGCAGGTCTGAAATTGTGGTCAGCAACACAGGAGTGCCGCAGGGAACTGTGCTTTCTCCGGTCCTGTTCATCCTATATACATCGGACTTCCAATACATCTCGGAATCCTGCCACGTGCAAAGGTTTGCTGACGACACTGCTATTGTGGGCTGCATCAGGAGTGGGCAGGAGGAGTAGGAGTATAGGAACCTAATCAAGGTCTTTGTTAAATGGTGTGACTCAAACCACCTACAACTGAACACCAGCAAAACCAAAGAGCTGGTGGTGGATTTTAGGAGGTCCAGGCCCCTCACGGACCCCATGATTATCAGAGATGACTGTGTGCAGAGGGTACAGACCTATAAATACCTGGGAGTGCCGCTGGATGATAAACTGGACTGGACTGAGAGGACAGAGACGACTATACTTCCTTAGAAGACTGGTGTCCTTCAACATCTGTAATAAAATGCTGCAGATGTTCTATCAGACGGTTGTGGTGAGCGCCCTCTTCTATGCAGTGGTGTGCTGGAGAGGCAGCATAAAGAAGAGGGACGCCTGGACAAACTGGTGAGGAAGGTAGGCTCTATTGTAGGCATGGAGCTGGACAGTTTGACATCTGTGGCAGAGCAACAGGCGCTGAGCAGGCTCCTGTCAATCATGGAGATTCACTGCATCCACTGAACAGGATCATGTCCAGACAGAGGAGCAGGTTCAGCGACAGACTGCAGTTACTGTCCTGCTCCACTGACAGACTGAGGAGATTGTTCCTCCCCCACACAAGGCAAATCTTCAGTTCCAACCTCGGGTTCAACGTTAACACTACACAAGATTATAGACTGTCAAACCTGCCTCTCACTCTCCACCTTGCATTTTTTTTTACTTGCACTGCATTCTTATCACTCTTTAATATTGTTTTTATCAGTATGCTGCTGCTGGAGTATGTGAATTTCCCCTTGGGGATTAATAAAGTATCTATCGCTATTTTCTAAAGGACTTTTTATTAAAAGAGTGCTAAAATGGGAACAGGACTGAGGTTTAATAGGCCCTTAACCCCTATTGCATATTTGTATATTTCTGGAAGATACCATCATTGATGACCTGAAAGTGGCCATGAAGCATCTCACTAGTGTCTTTACTATCGTAGAAGTATCTGTTCACAGAGTACAGTAGAGTCCATCTTTATAAGCTACATAACATCCACGTATAGCACCTGCTTAAGACCACAAGGGACTCCAGAGGGAGTTGAGCTCAATGTGTGATGTTACTTGCACACAGCTCCCTTGTGTCCTGTACATGAGTAACACAAGCTGCTTTAGAAAGACCAACAGTATTATCAAACATCGAGCACAGATCTCATTCTAGCAAATGATTCACCACTTAGCACTCGCAGAAGCCGATCCCAGCTCACTTTTTATCCACAGGTTATCACTACTCAACAACAGCCCATACTGCCATATCAGTATATGGCTACCCATAGTGACATATTGTAACCTGCACATATACAGATATGTTGCATCCAGTATATTTTATATTCATTATTACTATTATTTTTTTTTTGTTGGTATTGCAATCACTATCATTATTCCAAATACAAAATGTATCTCTCTAATGGATTCGCATCCACATGATGAAAACATATCAGTCGTACTTTAATGTTAAAGGCACTGATTAATAAGACCTTGTATAATAATCCTAAAAATAAACCGGCATCAATAAGTATAACCGTTCTGGCTGAATTCAAATTGTTTATAGTTTTTACTTGCTTTGCATTAAGAATTTCATTCTAAAACTACCGATAACGCCGGCGACGGATTGGTGTCAAGACTCAGATTCTCTCCTTCCACGACACCGGGTTCAAAATACAGTTGATAGAGTATTTTAAATAAAACTTTATATAGGTAAACATATATTTACCAAAAAAAAAACCTAAAAGTTTAATTCATAAGCCTGCAACTGAAAAACAATTGCACAAGAATCAAGGTAGGCAGATATTAATAATAAGAAAAGAAACTGGACAGGTGATAATAGGAGATCGAGTAAATAATTTCCCATGCAGTTAAAGTGCTTTTATTATTTCGATTGTTTTTCTGAATATCAGTTCTTGAGTTTCGGATCCACTCTAAAATTTGTTACGGTCAACATTATACGGTACCTCCTAAACACAATTGTATCCGGCTGCAGGTCGCAGACTCGGCCTTCCACGCCCCCTGGCCTTCCGCGCCTCCTGCCTTCCTCACCACGCCCCAGCATTCGCGTCCGTCCTCTGTCACATCGCTTTCGTTGAAAAACTACTGTAGTAACGTTGATTTACCATGTAACCCTAAAAGACGATATTAATATGACTTCCTGCAATCTCAAGGCAAGAATCCGAGTTTCTCTTTATGGTGTTACTCTCGTATTTACTTTTACAAACAAAAAACAGTTTTATAATTTATGAGTCAGGATTCGATATAGCTAAAAGAAAGTAGGTAACATATTTTTAGATTAAAGAAACACCATACTAAATATGAATGTGGTTGCTCTAACTGCTATTATAATGCATTCTATCATTCAACATATTTGAAAGTATTTTTATTTTTTTTACTAAACGGCATGTCTGACATTATTTCTGGAACCTCGCTCAATATAGGAAAATTCCGTTAATGACATTAACTTATGTTACAAAATAAATGATGATCAATAACACAACATAACAATCAACAGGCATGAAAATGAAGGTCTAAACTTTCGAGTTCTCAGTAAAAGAAACTTTTCAAATTGTTTGTATTGAACAGTTATTTAAATGATCCAGCTTATTATACAGTTCATGGGTACATTCATTTCCATTGTCTGTCTTGAATTGTGTTTTCTTTATTTTGTTCCACGCTGCTGCTATAATGTTGATAAATTTCAAGTGGAATTATTAAACTTTCAAACGTTTACCTGGTTTTTAATTTTAATGCATAATTGTTCTCCCTGGGACCCTTACTTAAAAGTATGTACTTATCAAAAAAAGTGAAGCAAATCTCTTAAATTGCTTAATAGATATTATATCGTTTGTTTTTCTAAAGAAATGTAAAAATTTGCATTATTGAAAGTTGCACTTCCGTAAACTGTCTTTTTTATTTTGGAACTGAATTAACAGATTTTAAACTTAACTTTAAAAATGTTTTGTTTGGGTTAATGCAATAATTACAAATTCATTTTTAGTGATTTTAAATCCTTTAATCACCATATACCATTTCTTGTATTAGGAATGTGTCATTTGTCGCATACCCCAACTTACTCTCAGAACGGAGATATACTTTTTTGTAAATTAGATTACCGTTATTAGGTCATCGGTTTCACTGCTTGTTCAGATTCATCTCTTCCCACAGTGTTTTCAGCTGTCTTTGACCACTTTGTGTCTGTGTGTGTCGTCATCTCTGTTGTCTGATTTGGTGCAACGCCTGAATCCTACAAATTGCCCCCTGGACAGCAGTGTCCCCTCTCGATTAGTTAAGGGGTTTTTTGATTCTGTCAGACCAAGTATTGTTAACTTAATAAATGCTAGCTTGATTTCTGGTTGTGTTCCTGCTGCCTTGAAACACACTGTGGTGCAGAAACGTATTATAAAAAACAAAATAAGGACCCTCTAATGTGTCAAGTTTCAGGCCAATGTCTAAGCTGCCTTTTTATCTAAAGTCTTAGAAAAAGTTGTCCTAACTCAAACAGTTCTAGATGAAAATAGTATTCTGGAAACATTCCAATCCAGATCCAGATGTTCTTGAATCACTGAAAGAGCCTTGTTAAAGGTTTACAGTGACCTCTTCTCAATTACAAATCCTGGAGGTTCTGCCATTCTTGTCCTGCTAGATCTTACCTCAGATTTTGATGCCGTGGATCTTATGATTCTTATATCCTGCCTCTACAGTTTTGTAGACATCCAAGGTAACGCCCTTTAATGGTCTAAACCTTATCTAAGAAATAGGAGCGTTTCTATTCATTTGGGTGAGTTCTCATCCTCTGTAGCTCTTCTTACTTGTGCGGTTCCATCCTTGGACCAGTTCTCTTTTTGATATGCATGTTACCTTTAGGCTCCATTGTTAACAAGTATGGCTTCTCTATACTGATGACACTTAAATATATTTGCCACTAAAATCAAATTGAGAAAATACAGACCCTACATGCGTGCTTGAATTATATAAAAACCTGGATGGCAATGCATCTTTTTAAAATAAATGATAATAAAACTATGATCATGTTGTCCAAAAGTTAAGAAAGTTTGAGTGTCTATGATGTTGCTTTTGGATCCCTTGCCATATACTGTACAGTATGTATCATAAAGCTTCAGTTAGCCCAGGTGTGAGCTATGACAGGTCATCCAAGCTTTTACAACATCTCATTTGGACTATTGCAGTTCTTTGTATGTAGGTGTTGGTCACACCCTGTTACAACACCTACAACTATTCCACAACTTTGCTGTTTGCTTATTGAATGTCTCTCATAAGTGTGGCCATATTTCACGAATACTGACCTTGATTCATTGGCTTCTGGTCCATTTCAGAATTGATTTTAAAATTCTATTTGTTGTTTTCAAATGTTTGAATGGATCAGCCCCATCTTGCCTCTTGGAACCTCTTCACTTGTATGTGCCAACAAGAGCCCTGCGGTCTACCAGCCCGATGCTCTTAGTTGTGCCAAGGAGGAATCGGGTGTTTGCTGTGGCTGCTCCTTTTCTCTGGAATGGCTCACCTTATTATGTCAGGTCTGCTCCAGCACAGGCCATTTTTAAGTCATCGTTAAAGTCTTATTTCTTCTTGCTGCCATTTGACCCTGCAAGAGGTTGACATTGTTTGTATATGTTGGCTCACGTACATTCATGATTATAAATATGTATGTATGTGTATTTAAAGTTTATCTTTTATGTAATGGTTGGTTATTCTTGTAGCTTTGTGATGTGTACATACAGTGTATTTGAACTGCTTCTTTTACCCTTTCTTGTACAGCACTTTGGTTCAGTTCTGGCTGCTGTTGTAAATGTGGTTTATAAATAATTGCCTTGTCCTGCTTTTATAAAATATTATTTTAATACATAACACTAGGACAACGGACTGTAAAGATGAAGTTGGTTTGCAACATTTATTACAAAAAGTTAAAGAATATATAAAATATAGAACAAGAGTTGTAGGTTGTAACTGAACAATGTATGTTTGTTACATTTTCTGACAAAACACAGTCATTTTCCTTTTTCCTCTCACGTTATCTAAAAACAGATGCATGTCTTCCATATGTGAAATAAAGGATGATGAAGGGTCTAAGGACATATTCCCTCCTCTTCTTCTGGAAATTCAGATAGCAAATCAGATTTCTGAAGGGCCTCCTCAATGTTGTCTTTGTCCATTGACAGTAATGAGGGAGTGAGACGTACCCCCTGAACACAGAAATGTTCTCAGCACATCACTTCTCTGCCTCGGTAAGATGCTGAAGGATTCTGTGTTGCTGTAATACATTTTATTTAAAAAAAAAAAAAAAAAGAAAGAGATAAAATTCTTTAAATGGACATCATAAAGCTTATAGCCTTTTCCTCCACATTTACAAGGAATGTAAGGAAAGTAAAAAAAAAATAATAGTACAGTATATTTAATTTGTTATAGATTATTAACATTACTGCTTTCGATCACAGATTCTACAAGTCTTCAATGTTTCTTACCATACACTATTATTAACACAGCACGTAATGTATTTCAAATGTTTTAAGGCCGTTAAGAGTTGTACTAGCACTATAGTTCGTCAGAAGATCTAAAACAGGCTGTTAGTCTTTTGGGCTTTGACTTCTACTGCTTAACGATTAACAGTCGGCATCTGAGACAAGCATGAAGTCTTTTTATACATTTTATTCATTATACCATAGGCATTGTAAGCCAGCATTAAGAACATCTTTCTTATGGAAGTTTATAAAGGGAGGTGTCTGTACCTGCTCATCGGTGCCCTTTGCTGGATGTTGGAGAAGGGAGGCTGATGTTTCTTCTAAAAGAAAAGATCTGAAACCTTCAAAACGCAGTGCTATGGAACAGAATAGCAAGACATTTTTTCTTCATTTCAGATGTAGTGCCAAGTCTTTACTCTGTCTTCTCTTAATGGCTCAATAAAGTCTAAACCTGAAAATAATATTTACCTAAGGAAATGTTAAAAAGAACCAAAAGAATAAGCACAATAAATGACCCTGTCCTGGCTGTCCATTATTTCTGTACCTTCTAATTTTTTGTTTGGTTCTTGGCCTTCATTTAGAAAGGCGTTTACTCACTCAGTCCAATGTGCGCAGTTATTTCAGTGATTTCAAAAGGAAGCACTAAATTTATAATGGTAAACATTTTGACTATTTGTCTTTGATTTACAATATGGCTAAGTTTATTTGCCACATTACCACAGAAGTGAATAAAAGTTATTAAAGGAAATTTAAATTTCATTTTCCCCTTGCTGCTGGAGTTCTCAAGTAACATTCTACAGCAGCACTTCCTCAAAGCCGGTATGTCATGCTAAAGAGAACTGAGCAGAGTCACATTGTTAAAAGGGGTTTAATGTTACAAAGATATTTATGCAAACCATTATTAACATACATTTAAAATATCTGGATTTTGAAAGGTAGGCGTTTCTGGGACTTCAAAACCACTATGGACAGTTTGCTGAAATTAAAAAAAATCAAATATAATAAATTAAACATAACACAAATATCCAACACAAATTGTAGAAGGTGACAAAAATGGGAACCAGCAACCAGATATAGTCCTCCCTATACAAATACTGCAATGAAAGAAGAGAGGACTAAAGTTGAGACATTAAAATTGAAGGGGGCCTCGAGGATGAAATACAGAGACACCACAAAATGGTCCTTTGGAAACCTGGACAAAACATTAAATACAGACATACAAAAAAAGATAATTATAATATGAAATGGTCATACCATCAACATGGAAATTTCCCAGTAATGACCATTCATCTGACTTAGAAGGCCCTAATACATCCATCCATCTATCCATTATCCAACCCGCTATATCCTACCTACAGGGTCAGCCAACGCAGGGCTCAAGGCAGGAAACAAACCCTGGGTAGGGCGCCAGCCCACCGCAGGGCACACACACACACACACCAAGCAAACACTAGGGAAGCCCTAATATAAGGGGTAAAAAAAAATATTCAATACTAAATATTAAATACTAACATACAGTAAACTGTTGACAATGACATTTAAACAAAAACAACAATGGAATTGCCCACTTGTTACACACCTTGTGTCACATCTGTAAATAGTAAAACCTGCCAAACAACGAAAAATGCTCAGCTTTTTAATATGTATTTAAAAAAAGTTCCAGTTCAGAAATCTAAACGTCAGTACTGTTTGCAAGCACACACTCCTGGCATACATACACTACTTGCATACTTGACAATGTGGACTTCATGACTCTGAAGGCAGGCAGCAGGATGCTGTGGTCTCCTTGCTTTTTACAAAGAGGGCACTTGGATTCATTCAATGTAATCAAAGTTGTTTTTATATTCTCTGCCTTTATGGAGAAATGTGACTGTGGAAATCAAGACAAAAATAATATGCAATACTAATTTGGCAGAAAGCGCTAACGTGCTTTAATAAATACCTAACTTAACTACAGAAAAATCAAGTTAAATAAGAAATTTAACACACGTTAACGACGACGATAAATATAAATACCTTTCATATTGTACACTAACATTGCAGATTCCCTACATAACATCTCATAAATAAGTGAAAAAGTTAATATAGATGAAATTATATGGCAAATATTAAAAAGAAATAATACAAGGGGTAAAACTAGTTAAAACGATATGCTTAAAAATACGACATGTCAGTAATGACAATAAACAGAGAACACTTGGATTCGCTATACAGTATATAATCGTACATCCTATTAGTTTTGTTTAATGAATCTGCAGTTTCTTTAAATATACTGAGCTTTTTATTCTGTGAGTCCATACCTTGTTCTGCTGTTCCATTGTTCCGTGTCGGAAAACGTTTTCAGCTCCTTTTCTTTTTCGAATTGGAAAAACTGTACAGCAGCTCTTCTCCATCTCTTTCTACGGACTGTGGCCGGTTGTGGGGCGGGCTGTGGAAGGCTGCAGGCGTGGAAGGCCGGGGGCGTGGAAGGCCAAGTCTGCGACCTGCAGCCGGACCCTTCTCCCTAAACCGAGGATGGTAAACGGATAGATAGCGGTAAAGGCTTGCGTTAAAAAAATAAAACTCAGGTTGGTCACGGTCACTAATTTGTGAAACAGGAGCCTTAAGAGACATTCCGTATTGAAATAAACTATATATGAAGCGTTAAAGATAGCAATTTACATATATTTGCATAGAATGTATTATCAAACACAGTCGAACTTACACTTGACCTTAACTAGGTGACGCTGTTGTCGTGCGTGCGCGATCTTGTGCATATACGTCATCGAACGCGCGCAGGATACGGCCGGACCTTTTCCCGTCGACTCTTCTTGCGCATGCTCTTTGCTTTTATAGCGTTACAACCTCTACAACACGCGCGCGCTCCAAGAGGCTCTTCTCGATTGTTTGTAGTGTTTGATTTGTTTATTAATATTTTATTGTTGTATATTTTGGTCAAGCGCATTTTTGGTTAGATATGGTTTTGCTGAAGAATGTCAGTCCACCCAGCGAAGGTATACGTTACCAGCAAGCAGAAACTACGGCGGTATTGGACGGGAAGGGACTTGGTTCGGGAACCCTCTATGTTGCAGAAGCGTGAGTATATACTATAAGCTAATGAAAACATACAGATGAGTATAGCAACCGAAGTCTTTGGGGGGAACTGCTGCTGCTAAACAACTTCTCCAGTGCATCCCTCGTTCTACCACGTGAGAAGAAGAAGAAGAAGGGCTCTTTACGTTATTCAGGACATGCGTTAGTTCATCGTTTGGCGCCGAAGCGGCTGTTTGTTGTTGTGTTTTGATGCTGGATGAACAGCAAACGTCTTCCCATTTTTGCCAAATCGATGTGTTTCATTGTTGTAGATGGTAACAACGGGAGATGCCGCAACTCTTAAGTGGATATGTAATACTAGCAAATTAGAATGAATGTAACTTTAAAAAGTATGACGATTACCATGAAGAAAAGTTTATTAACGTAAAGACAAAATAGCTTAGCTGCAAAGACATTGTGACGTTAGCTGTTTATGAAAGGCGGCGTACACAGGCTGCAATTAAATTCAGACTCGAGTTCGCAGTTTATTTATATAACTCTATGGGGACTACAGGATGATGCAATGCATTTAAATGTGGTTACTGATTTGAGTAATTAAAAAAAAAAATTAGTTGTTTGAATGGAATTGAATTTTAATTGCATATGTCATTTGAAGTGGCATCTCCCTGGCCTAAGGAGGTTTACTCCATAAATCCTTTGGTAAATTTACCACATTCCCCTTATACAGCACGGCCCGGCAAAAGTATTCAAGTGGGCTAAATGTTGTTGGTCGCTTATCATTCAGGCGTTAGGTTTCTAGAGATTTCCCTGACCAAGTGTAAAATGTATTCAAAAGATCATTTGCCAGTCTTGGCACATCTTTTCATCTGCTGCAGTTTAGATTAATGAGCTTAAGACTTTGTTATACTGTAAATCTTTTTTTTTTATGTGCAGAATTTGTTTTGGTTGTCAAATCGACAGCATGATATTTCGATCACATTTGAGCAAGAGCACAATATTAACTTAAAAATACCTTCTGGTCTTCAGCCTAAGTGCCCATTTGTGACTGGTCTGTTTTGATCGAACTCTTAATGTAGATCTGATTAGTTCAAGTTCACATGTACATTATTATCAAGTGTACGTAATACAGTTGATTTCTGATCTCCTTCTAGTGGAAGAGATACAGTATCCACAGATGTTGGGAATCAGCTTGGAGGTAGTGTATAAGGTGTTTCAGAGCCTGGTGTTCTATTCTTGTACAGTATGTTTTACACAGATTTGCACTGTTTGAAGTTGCATTTGTCTTATCTTTCCTACCATCTTTCATAATTGACTGCATTTAGATAATCATCCTTGTAGCATAGTTTGACAGCTGCTTCCAAATGTGCAGGATACATATGCATTTTAAAGTTTAAATTTCTATATATTCTTAATAACTTGGATTCAACTGGAGACCAATCTAGGGTTCATTCATCAGAGATACCAGACTATGATTCAGCTTCATGTAATCTTGGAGCTAAATTAAGTATTTTCAGTGAATGAATGGGTAATTGTTCCAGCTAATCTTGAAATTGATCTGTCTTTTCTACTTTTCTCCTCCTAGGAGTGGTGAGAACAAAATACAACATATATATATGTGAAATTCTTTTCGCGTTTGAAACGGAAATTACGTATGACCACAGAACATAATACAGGAACTAATCACTTTGTTTGTGGATGCCATTTTTATATCGTTTTTATAAATTGTTATTTGTATAAGAGTTATTTTACTGATATTGAAAAGAAGTACACACAAACACGTCAATCTATCCCATAGAAGTGCGCCCCGCGTCGCCCTCTCCCAGCTTTCCTCTCTGGACTCCAGTGCTGACCCGTTTGCCGCCAGGCGCGTTCTGACAGAGAAGTTTTATTTATTCGTCCACGTGACTGTCATGGAAATGGCCACATTATAATTTTTTTTTAATTGGGAGTACTTGATAGTAGAAGAGATTAGGAAAACAGCCTTGTGTCTTTCTACTTTTTAACTGCGCCAAGCTGTAAACAATGTGTAGACGACAACGCCTTCAGTGGCGAGAGGTCGTGAGAACAAAGTGGACACTCGGAGAAGCGGAATGTCAGGCTGCTCTGCCAGGTCGAGAGCTTCGTAGTTTCGGGCGGCGACCTCTCTTCTTGCACTGTTTGTGACATTTCGAGTGCCCTGTCGGCTCCTGGGAGAGCGGAAATCTTTGTGAATGAGTGTAATCGAAGCAAGACTGTCTTTGTAAATTGCGCTGCATGACTACTTACTGTCCCTTAAGGTGAGTTCAGGTCACTAAAACCCGGAAACATTCAACATTGCTTTTGTGATGAATTCTTTTAAGAAGGTGGAGGGTTTACATCTAAGAAGATGTACTGACCTCTTCATGTGAAGTATTGGACTTGGGAATTGTTTGGACCTTCTGCCCGTTAAGCACGGAAGGGCAGCGTCCACATTTCTCAGAATAGTTTGTCTCTTAAATCACAGGCACGTAGTGCAAGGTTGTCAGGGAGAAATTTGCAGGATCGCATAGCAAATGTAATTTCTATACCACAGCGGTTGTGTAGCGCCATTCACAAGGGATCTGCTACAGAGAGATGATCCAAATACATTTAAGCTGCTGTTAGTGCTACTTACCTGTTGTGTTATGGTGCTTTTAAAATGAACTTTACCCGAAAGCACTCCAGTAGTGCTCAATGTATCTTTACTTCTTAAATGTTAATGTTTTACTGTTTAATAATTTATATACTACATTTTATTTTTTTCCCTTGCACTCAGTGAGCTTGTAACCATTGGGTAATCAGCAAGTCAATATATAATACTATCTATACATTGATTCCCTTTGGTGCAAGTACAAATTTTCATCATTAGCATACATTTTATTAATTCCTCATCAACTCTGTATTTTCACACAAAATAGGTCTGCCATATGGCATGCCAACTTGTTTGCTAAATAATTATCATTATTGGGTTTCATTGTGTTTTCTCATTTTAGAGGTTACAAATGCAAACCAGTTTTAAATAGGTTAATACAAACTTTGTATTACTCTGGTTACAGTACAAAAGATATTACAACATATCTATTTAAGGAAGAGCTGAAAACAAATGTATTCAAATGTTTTGCTGCTTTTATTTAAAAAATCACATTTCCAAATAGAAAATCAATTGTGTTTAGGCATAGGTTTTGTGTTAAGTAATGTTTTCTCTTTCCCACTTAGGCGTTTATCCTGGTTTGATGGCTCTGGCAATGGGTTTTCTTTGGAATATCCGTCAATCAGCCTGCATGCAATATCTCGGGACCTTAGCGCTTACCCACAGGAGCACTTGTATGTCATGGTCAATTGCAAGCTGAACGGTAATTATAGTATAACCTTTTATCATAAATCCTGTGTTCATGGTTTCATGTAAATATTAACCTTCGACGAGTTAAAACCTGAAGTAAGTAAGTTCTGGCCATTTTGTTTTTGGGATAGTTACAGTTGAAGTCAGAAGTTTACCTACACTTGAGGTGAATTCTTTTAAAACTCACGCTATAACCCATCCAAATATTTTATAGTAAAATATACATTTGTGGCCCACTGGAATTGTTTTATAGGTCAATAAAAAGCAAACTTCTCTGTTTGTGAACATTGTTGGGGGGGAAAAAAATGCTTTTGCCCTGGACAAAGTAGATGTCTTAAAAGATAGGCCAGATTTATAGTTTGTTAGTATTAAATCTTTGGAGGGGTTACAAAGTGACATTAAAGAATTCACCCCAAGTATTTATAAGCTTCTGACTTCAACTGTATGCATTCTTTGTTCTTTATAAAGCTATCTGTTGAACTGTATTGTTGAGGGCCTTGGTTTAGATGTTGACACAGCAAAATTATATTCTCAGTCTCTTCTTCAGAATTTTTATTAAGGTACCTTGTTGTCCAGTGTATAAACAGCAAATGTGTACCAGAATCAAGTTATTGGTCAGTCTCCCTTTCATTTTGGCAGGATACAACAAACACAACCAAAGCGTCTTGCTCAGAACTCAATAACTGTTGCCTTGCATTGTCAGTCAGCTTCATTGTCCAGAATTGCATTAAAGCTACTGTACCTGAAGCATCTTTAATCAGTTATAATTTCTGAGACTAATCTGCTATAGGAAATGCTTCTGCACATTTAGGGTATATGACTGTGTAAAACTATTACTTATTTTTAAGTAAATCTGATTTTGCCTGTTTGTCCATAACAAAATTATATTGCATTTTATATTTGCTGCATCTGTAAAGTGGTAAAAAGAACCTTGTTTAGTTTAATCCTGGTATTCCTTGACTGCTATCTCTCACCTGTAGCACTTGACTGTATCCTGCACTACAAACTTGTCATATCAGGTCCACATGCCCTTTCCTCCTTACCCCAGGTGCATTTTTTTTAATTATAGCCTGTTCTATTTGTGATTTGTTTAAAAGTTTGCTATTTACAGTTAAACTTAATAGCAGAATTTTTTAAGTTATTTTTAGTAAGTGAATCTGCTAAATAAAAAATGAGGATGAAATTGTTAAAGATCATTACAATACTTAGTTTAGTATATTTTGTTAATTTCATTTGTTAGATATATCTACCTTTATTAATCCCAAGGGGAAATTTAAATAATCCAGCAGCAGTATACTGATCCAAAAAAAAAAACAATGTTAAAGACGTCCTTCTTCTTTATGCTGCCTCCCCAGTACACCACCGCGTAGAAGAGGGCACTCGCCACAACCGTCTGGTAGAACATCTGCAGCATCTTATTGCAGATGTTGAAGGACGCCAACCTTCTAAGAAAGTATAGTCGGCTCTGACCTTTCTTACACAGAGCATCAGTATTGGCAGTCCAGTCCAATTTGTCATCCAACTGCACTCCCAGATATTTATAGGTCTGTACCCTCTGCACACAGTCACCTCTGATAATCATGGGGTCCGTGAGGGGCCTGGGCCTCCTAAAATCCACCACCAGCTCCTTGGTCTTGCTGGTGTTCAGGTGTAAGTTGTTTGAGTCACAGCATTTAACAAAGTCTTTGATTAGCTTCCTGTACTCCTCCTCCTGCCCACTCCTGATGCAGCCCACAATAGCAGTGTCATCAGCGAACTTTTGCACGTGGCAGGACTCTGAATCGTATTGGAAGTCTGATGTATATAGGCTGAACAGAACCGGAGAAAGTACAGTCCCCTGCGGCGCTCCTGTGCTGCTGACCACAATGTCAGACCTGCAGTTCCCGAGAAGCACATACTGAGGTCTGTCTGTAAGATAGTCCACGATCCATGCCACCAGGTGTGAGTCTACTCCCATCTCAGTCAGCTTGTCCCTAAAGAGCAGAGATTGGATGGTGTTGAAGGTGCTAGAGAAGTCCAAAAACATAATTCTTACAGCACCACTGCCTCTTTCCAGGTGGGAGAGGGATTGGTGTAGCATATAGATGATGGCATCCTCCGGTCCCACCTTCTCCTAGTATGCGAACTGCAGAGGGTCAAGGGAGTGGCAGACCTGTGGCCTCAGGTGGTAAAGCGGCAGCTGCTCCATGGTCTTCATCACATGTGACGTCAGAGAGACAGGCCGGAAGTCATTCAGCTCACTAGGACGTGATACCTTTGGGACTAGGGTGATACAAGATGTTTTCCAAAGCCTCGGGACTCTCCTCTGTTCCAGGCTCAGGTTGAAGATGTGCTGTAGAAATAAGTTAAACCAAGTTGATCAGTGACTTTACATTGTCTGCACCCAAGGACGAAAAGCTGCATATATGTGAAAACATAAACACTTTGAAAGAATTTGTTGTTTTAAGTAATAAGGAATGATTTTTGTCTGAGTTTCATATATGTTTTACAAGTGCATGTGAAGTGTCCCGTTCCACGTTTCTCTTTCTTCTTGTCATTTTCTACATGCAGAAAATCCTGTTTTGAAAACTGTGTCTGTACACAAGTTATAAGCACTTCATGCTTTGCACATGTACCTTGAGCAAAAAATATCAATAGCGAAACATCAACATTCACGTAAAGTGCACCATTTAGAACTTTAATATTGGTTCATTTTCATTTGAATATTTACTTAGTTTTAATATGAACATTCCATCCTTGATTTTTCTGTAATTTGACAATCTTACAGTGTACACAGTTACCAACCTCTGCTTTGTTTTCTAGCACGCTTGATGAAACATTGCCAATATGTCTCCCTTACCTCATTACAGAGAGTTGACCTCAAAGAATGTTCTTGGTAAAAGACTCTGTAGGGATGTGAATAAAAGACATTTAAACGTTTAGCTAGTTTAAAGATGAAAACCATTTAGGAAATTATAAAACTGCTAGAACCTCAGCCCTAGCTGCTCTCCCCAATCACAGTGCACTTTACAGAGTTTTTAATACTGTATAGTTTCCTTATAAAATTGCATATGTAATAATGTAAATCAAAATTGCCCAACTGAATCAAGTATTATTAATAGGAAAGTGGCCTATGACCGACTACGCAAAACAGATTGCAGAATTCCTTCTCATTAGTGGTCGTCATTTTGCTTGCTTTGTTTGATGTGCATGATAAGAGATTCTAAATAGTGTTTCTGCACTGGCACCTTTGTAACACAGACATGTAAGCAACAGTTGGGTTATGGTCAGGCAGCAAGCTTTAAAAAGCTGTAGGCTAAGATAATACAATGTGTAGTATGGGTGCACTAAGAAAAGTGTCTGAACATTCTTGAATTCAGGATGCAATATTGCCAATAAGCAGTATTTATAGTTGAATATAACAGCTGTTGTAAGTCAGATCTTGCTGCTCTAATAGTTGTAACCATTGATGGCTTGGCTTGCAGCTGGGATGCTTTTTCTGCTTACATGTAGTTTGATACACAGAGCAGTATTTCAAGCTTGCTTTCACTCCTTTTAAAACAAAATCACAGAGTTTTTAAAACATTCTATCTAAAAATTTAAGCAAAAAAAAGTAAATAAGTCTGCAACAAAATACCCTCGTCAGTAATTTTAACATTTACTATTTTCAATTTCCACCATGATGTCACAATTTTGATACTGCATCAAATCTTTCTATAGTGTATGGCTTTTAAGAAGATGAGTGATGACAAAATTCATGGAATTTTTTAAAAGTGCATTTTTAACAACATTATACTGTATGTTTTTGTTGCAAGCAAGAAAATACACTTTTGGAACGTTAAGTTAACCCTTAACTACTTGAGCTGGTGTATTTTGTACACCAATCTGTTATTTTTGTCCAACGTTCTTTTACTTGAACCTACCAGCACCATCCGCTATCTGTTCTCAGTTTGATTCACTAAACATACAGTGTCACAATGGTTTCCCTCCAGTGTGCCCCCAGCTGGTTTTATCAGTGGATGCACAGTCGCAAGTTTCACATGGTGCATTTGGTACAGAGCATGGGTACTTGCATATGTGTGACAACGATGAGATGTTGTTCTTGCAATGACTTTGTCTGCAAAGAACATTTAACATCTGAAGTGAAATGTGATACACGTGGATACCTATTTCTAGTTTATATAGCAAAGTGTGAGTAGCCTTTGTTTTGTGATCTTTGCTGTTACATTGGGAGTTGCTCAAAATATAACTTGCATTTTAAGAGTAACCCTTTATTTCAACTGAATCATTTGAAACAGACAAATAGTTGATGTTTAATTGTAGTTATCAAAAACAGAAATGCAGGCATGACATGATCCTTTTCGTCTAGCATTTGTGTAAAGCAGAGATCTCTTTGATCTGGAAGCCATCTGTAGGCAATGTTTTGAGAGAGAATTACTGGGCTACAGCCTTTGGATTGCACTTCTAGCAGTCCTAATTAATATGCTGTATGCAAATCTTCTGTTGTTGTTGCCAGTTTCAGAGTTAAAGAACTGGAATACAGTGAAGTGTACTTTGATTGGTTAATCACACATGCCAGGGTTGTTTTTTTGTTAATCTCCGGTTTCCTGATTTCAACTACATGGCTTTGTAGTTTATTCCACATTCCCACGACCCTTAAGAATTGTAAGGGTTTAATAAATGAGAGAATTCAGTGTATCAAGCTTGTTTGGTTATTTAAATTGTACCAATGTCTTATCCATTTACTTTATATAAAAAAAAAAAAACTTGAAAAGTATCTTTTGCTATAAAATTTTTTGACACATATATGGTCTGGTTACCTGTATCTGTTACTTTGCTAACTAAGAAGTGCAGAAGCAGAGTAAATGTAGCTGTGTTATTGTGGGACATGAAAATGATACATAGATAAGAGATCTATTCAAAGTCAGTGTTAAAATAATGACTTTACTAGCTGAGGAACAAGCAAAAATAGTTATGCTGTTGCATGATTATTCTCTACTAGTTGTAGTGCTGTGTTTCAAATTAATATTGTGCACTTAGCAGCCATGTAATCATAGTCTTACAGTACAATGTGGATATTTTGCATAGATCCAACTCTAGAGCAATACCAGGAAAAAAGGGAATGTTGTACCCAGCTGCTGAGCTGCTTCGACTGCGTCTTCTCCAATCTGTGCCTCTGCTGTCGGTGCTATATTTCGACCCGGATGTCATACTTCTCCCTCGTCGGAGATACATCCATTGTGGGTCCCACCGGAGATTCCGAACGGACGCCTCGAAAGGAATTAACTCTTTTTGGTCTGATTTTCGGCACCCTCCACATAACACAGGAACGCTGACCATAGCGTGTTGGCCAGCTTAGCTCGGTCGACTAACACCACTGTCAAATGCGACCGCAACATTGTCAGCTTTGGTCTATTGAACATCCGCTCACTTATGAGCAAGGGACATCTCATTCAGGATCTCCTCATTGACCGTAAGTTTGACTTTCTCTGTTTAACTGAGACTTGGCAGCAACCTCAAGACTTTTCACAACTTAATGAATGCACCCCCCCGGGGTTTGTTTACACTTGTCAACCCCGTGCATCTGGCCGTGGAGGAGGTGTTGCGATAATTTACTGCGAGAAGTGGAAAGTCCTGCCGTTGCCTGCTCCTGCTGTTGGCTGCTCCTGCTGTTGGCTCTTTTGAATCAGCTGTGTGTCAACTGTCTGGGCCAGTTCCAACCATCATTGCAACTGTCTACTGTCCTCCTAAGTCTAACAACAATTTTTTGAATGATCTTGCTACCTTCCTTACCAATCTATCTGTAATTACTCCAAATATAATTCTGCTGGGGGATTTTAATATACATCTGGACAATATCAATATCCCTCTCACTAGAGACTTTTTATCTTGCCTGGAGAGTTTTGGATACCAGCAGCACACTGATGTTCCTACCCATTGTAAAGGACATATCTTGGACATGATTTGCTGCTCTGGTGTTGTTCCTTTTGATCTTACAGTAGATGAACTCACTATAACCGACCACTTTCTCCTCTCATTCAATGCTAAACTTACCTTTTCTGTTCCTAAGCTTCCACGTCACATAGCCTTTCGTAACATTAAGAATATTAACTTGAATTTGCTATCTTCTAGAATTGATTCGCAAATGGACTTTTATAATTTATCCACTCCCATAGAACTGGTCTCATATTATGACACTTGTCTTAATGGTATTCTTAATTCTCTGGCTCTGCTAAAAACCAGATCTGTTTTTTTCCTTTTCTGCACCCTGGTTTACGCCTGAACTTCGGCTTCTGAAAGCTAAAGGCAGGGAACTTGAAAGGTTGTTTAAAAAAAAACAGACTCTTTGTCCACAAAGAGATGTATAAAAATCATCTACTCTATTACAAGGATTGTATAGCTCAAACCAAATCTAATTATTACACTCAGTTAATTACTTGTAATACAGGTAACACCAAGTCTTTGTTTTCTTTACTTAATAATGTTACACAACCTCCTGACTCTTTACCATCTCACCGTTACTCAACTGCCTTCTGTAATTCTCTTATGTCTTTTTTCAATGAGAAAATCCAAAAGATACATCAGCACCTTGGTCCAGATCCTTTCTGTATTTCTTCTGAACTACACTCACCTATTCACTCTTTCTCTTCTTTCCAGCTTCCCACTTCCTCTGAAATCTCAGATCTCATCTGCAAATCCAAGTCATCTACTTGTCAGCTGGACCCCCTGCCTACAGTTTTGGTTAAAGCCTGCCTCCCCTCTCTAGTCCCTCTTATTTCTGCCATAATTCACTCTTCTCTTACTACTGGTATTATTCCCTTATCTTTCAAAACTGCTGCTATAACCCCAATACTAAAAAAACCTGGTTGTGATCTTACTAATTTCAATAATTTTCGCCCCATTTCTAACTTGCCCTTTATCTCCAAAATTCTTAAAAAAAATAGTAGCTATCCAACTTCACACCCACTTGTCTCACAATAATCTATATGAGAAGTTCCAGTCTGGTTTTCGCCCCCTTCATAGTACAGAAACGGCACTTGTTAAAATTACCAATGACCTCCTTATGGCTGCTGATTCTGGTCTAATCACTATTCTCATCCTTCTTGATCTTGATCATTATATTACTCCGGTCTTGCAGCAGCTTCATTGGCTCCCGATCAAGTTTCGTATTGATTTTAAGATTCTGCTACTAACATTTAAGGCCATCCATAACCTCGCACCTCCATATCTGTCTGACCTTCTACATGTTGCCATTCCCTCCCGTAACCTTAGATCCTCTTCCTCCACCCATCTGACCGTTCCTCCCGCCCGTCTAACCACCATGGGGAGCAGAGCTTTCAGCCTTTCTGCTCCCAAGCACTGGAACTCATTACCTGCAGATCTCCGAAATATCAAATCATATTCATCTTTCAAATGTAAACTTAAAACACATTTGTTTATAATGGCTTTTTCTTCTTCCTCCTGATTATAGTGGTTTTGTTTGGTTTTAATTTTTAGATTTTCTGATGTTTTATATTGTTTATAATTGTGTCTTTATTTATTTATTTATTGTTCGGTGTCCTTGTTCTTTGAAAGGCGCCTTGTATAAATAAAATGTAGTAGTAGATAGAGGACATATATTATGATAGTGAGCTTTCAATTAAAAGTCAGAAATAAAAGAATGGCCTTCTTTAGATAATTTTAGCTGCACATATGATGCTGTTGCTATGTGAGCAGTCGCCTATGTGCAAAGAGCAGGTGTACATAATAAAGTAGCCACATGCTGAATGGTAATTTTTTTACAGTATATATCCACGACAATATGACTTCAAAAATATCTTCTGAGAGTTTTCAGGTGAACTTACAATACACTATTTACATATATCCAATCAATCAATCAGCATTTATTTATATAGAACATTTTCATACAAAAAATGTAGCTCAAAGTGCTTTACAAAATGAATAGAAAAATAGAAGACACAATAAAAAGTAAACATAAGTCAACAGTAATTAACATAGAATAAGTAAGGTCCGATGGCCAGGGTGGACAGAAAAAACAAACAAAAAGAAAAAAACTCCAAAAGCTGGTGGGGGAAAAAAAAAATCTGTAGGGGTTCCAGACCACGAGACCGCCCAGTCCCCTCTGGGCAATCTACCTAACATAAGTCAAACAGTCCTCTTTGTATTTAGGGTTTTCATGGAAGGACCTGATGATGATGGTCACGTAGACTTCTGGCTTTCAGTCCATGATGCTTTGAGTAGGTGGTGGTGGCGGCGCAGGCCGCCACCACAAAGAAACCGGAAAAAGAAACGGAAGAGAGAGTTGGGGTCAGTACGGATTTTGGAGCCACTGTGAATAGTTATTATTGCTGTTCATAGTAATGTATTTTTTCAGGTTAACAAATCTTATATTAAGATAATTATTAATAAAAAGTAGCACAATGCTGCTGTTATGCTGCTGTTTTTTATTCAACCTGAAAATATCTGCATCATTGTCTTTTTGCAAGATTTATATGTTACAGTGTGCAAGTTGTGAAATAATGGGTTTTCTGTTTACTGATATGATGTGACAAAACAGCTGATAGCTGCATTAATGCCTGAAATGCTACTATACTTGCAGATGAAGAACCCAAAGAATTAACAATGAGTGAGAAAACGGATGATGAGGAGGAGGAGGAGGAAGAGGAAGAGGATGACAGTGATCCTATATCAGAAATAAGATTTGTACCAAGTGATAAAGCTGCATGTAAGTATTTCTTGACTGTTATATTGAAGCATTTCAGAAGCATTCAGAATATACTGTATAAACTGCTGTATGGGTCTATAGGATACACAAGTTATTTTTGTCACAAAGATTAGGTTTTTGGCTTCATGAATAAGTTTTTTTTTTTCCACTTTTGTCCAAAATAATCTATTTTTCTTTTGTTTTTGAGTTCTTAGATATTTCAAACACCTGTTGTATGGCATTATAGCTGGTTAATTTGTTTTCTGTGCTTTTAAAGTTAACAAGAAATACATTTGGAAAGTAGATATATAGGTTGTGGTTAATTACAGTTTTTATATATATATATATATATATATATATATATATATATATATATATATATATATATAAATACATACACTGCGCAAAAAATTAAGGAAATGTTTAATCATCACAGTCTTAACATCAAATCATTTAAGCTTCAGGAATATCAATCTGTCCAGTTAGGAAGCATAAGCAATTGTGAATCAGCTTCACCTGCTTTGGTGCAAATGAAAGTGTCAGCAGGTGCACTGGAAAGGCAAAAGCAAGACACCCCACAACAAAGTAATGGCTTTGCAGGTAGTGGCCACAGGCAATTGCTCTCTCTTTATCCTCTCTGATTGATTCTTCTCTAGTTTTGTGTTTTGCTAGTGTCCTTGTCACTGCTCCTTTGTGTGAAGAGGAACAGGAGGAATACTTTCAGAACCCTACTAAATTATCTCCAGCTGGCTACTGGTATGCATGTTTCTAACCAGACTATCAGAAACAGATCCCATGAGGGCTCGACACTCTCTGGTGGAACCTGTGCTCAGAGCCCATCACTGTGCAGCTCGATTGGCATTCGCCAGAGAATACCCAAACTGACAGTTCCGCCGTTGGTGCCCCGTTCTCTTCACAGATGAGAGCAGGCTCACAATGAGCTCATGTGAAAGAGTCTGGAGACGCAGTGGTGAATGTTATGCAGCCTACAGCATCATCCAGTATAACTGGTTTGGTGGTGGGTCGATGATGGCCTGGGGAGTCATATCTTTGGAGGGTCACACAGACCTCCATGTGCTAGGCAATGGTACCCTGACTGCAGTTTATTACTGGGATAAAATCCTGAGAGCAGTTGTCAGACCTTACACTGATGCAGTGGGCCCTGGGTTTCTCTTGGTGCAAGACAATGTCCGGCCTCATGTGGCCAGAGTGCATAAGCAGTTCCTGGATGATGAAGGCATTGATGCCATTGACTGGCCTGCATGTTCCCCAGACCTGCATCCAGTTGAGAACCTCTGGTACATTATGTATTGGTGCATCTAAAGCTGCCAAGTAGCGCCACAGACTGTCCTGGAGCTCACTGATGCTCTGATCTAGATTTGGGGGGTGGGGGGGTTCGGAGTGGTAATTCTAGTGTTAATAGTTGCAAGCGGCGATTAAGATGAATATATGTTGATTTGGATGCTTTTGAGGGGTAAGTATTGTAACAATCACTGAGACCAGACGGGCAGACAGGCACCACACATAGTCTGAGGGCTCAAAAGACTTTCCAACATGTATTTTTTTTTCTTCTTCATAACAGAACGGGTAAGTCATTCAATCACACCTAAGAGCCACAAAAAAAAAAAAATCAACATTTAAAGACAGAAAAGAAATGGGACAGGTCATAACTGTCTTATCCTCTTCCTGCATGCATTTGGGATGATACAGGGCCGTAATCTGTTGTGGATCTGCTAACCTTGTGGTAGACCTTTGGGATCTTCTCTCCTGCACATTAATCATCAGAGCTCTGGACTCTAGCCTCCAAGACTGCTTTGCTGCCTTCAGTCTCTTACTTAGCTCCCCTAAGCTGTGTAGTTCCTTCATCCAACTTTTGTCATCCTATCTCGGGTCCTCCTCTCTCACCTCATGCTTCCAGAAATGCCAGACCATCAGGTAATGGTCGTACTCCTTTATACTGCACCTGGGGGTGCAGATTGTCCAGCCACTGGATAGTGCTTTATCATTTATCCTTTGTATGTGGTATTTTTTGTCATATGGTTTGTTTCGCAACTTTTGTTTGTAACACTATAAAAGGCATAGACCTGTAATGCTCTTTACTAGCTGTGCTCATTTCATGCTCCAAGCATATTCTCTCTGCACATTTGTCAGGGTGCGCTTTTGTTCTTCTGGCCCACTTTGGTGGTGAGCTGGTTCAGACTGATGGAGTAAAAGCTGGACAGACTTAAACCCAAAGTAGTGCATAGTACAGCCAGGATGTGAAAGGGAAATATTGGCGTTGCTTTAGGTTCTAGCCAGGGAAAAAAGGTCAAGTGCACAGTTTAACTTGTTTAAGTGCTAATTAAACCAAACAATAAAAAAAAGGGTTTTGGCCAGTGCAAACTAGCTTTGCACCTTTTTCTTTGGGAACTTTTTTTTCTTGATATTCATGCTGATGTGCTTGCTTTTTATATAAAAAATACTTAATTTGGTAACTTCTTAAAATGCTGTATCAGCATAAATCTAACATGATGTATCATACGTAAGGTAATTTTATAAGTTGTTAATGCATAATATACTACAGAGGTTTCATTTTGAGAAAAGTATATTTTATATTGTGAAAGTAGACAAAGAAGCAAAGCTGAACTAAACTTTTATTTGAATAGCTGTATTTATACATATATATATTTTTTTTATTACAGTGGAACCGTTGTTCTCTGCCATGTGTGAATGCCAGGCTCTGCATCCTGATCCAGATGATGAAGACTCTGATGATGATTTTGAGGGAGATGAGTATGATGTTGAAGAAGCAGGTGACCTCATTTGAAAATTGTTTTATAGTGCCTATGTATTGGATGATTTGTTGACAAAACTTTGGTATGTTGATGTCTGATAAGATCCATGAAGCCTGGTCTGTTTGTAGCTGTATATTTTTGATATTTTATTGCTTTTCCTTTTAAAGGAATACTTCGTCCCAAAAGTTTCTTGTATGTCACTTACCCATGTAGTTGTAGTGAAAGATGAGAAAAAGTTAATCTGTTGTTTTCATGGAGTTAGGAAATAAAAAAAGTTTGATGCATTACAAGCCAGTAGTGACCAATGCTGTACAATATCAAATGATGTAAAAAGCATCCGTGGACAAAAACAAAATTCCACATAACTTAAGCTGAATAATCCACATGGCAATTATTCAGTTGTATGCTCAAAACATGCAAAACACATGCATTTTAGCTACATTTTTGTTTGATATATACTTATGAAAAAAATCAGTGCACATCATATTCGTAAAATCTCATGGGATTGCCTTTTTGAATTGAAGATAGGACTACAGAACTTTAAACTTTTTTCCATCAATTCTAGTAAGTAACAAAATTTTTGGGCGGAGTATTCCTTTAATTACTATTTTTTATTTGCACAGGCAGTTATGCAAATATGTATATAATGTTTTAAGGATGCAGTCTAATTTGCAGATAGAATTAATTGTTTATTGGACATTATTTTATGACTATTTTTTTTTGGTAGAGGTAGTAAAAAAAGAAGCAAAACATTTCCTTTGTTTAAAATAACAACCTGGTTTTAATACAAAAAAATATCAAAGTCAGAAACAAATACATTTTTTGCAAAAACTCTTCAGTAAATTTAACTTGCAGAGGGTCATGATTACTGTATTGATTGTGACCTGCTTTATGTGGATTGGGTCTGTCCAAGTTGCAGACAAAGCCATAATCTCTGGAGTAAGATCACTATCAAAAATAACTCGTAATAATTTTACAAGTCAAATAAGTCAAATTTACATTTCACAAGTGTCAATTATGCTTGTGCTTCTGAAAGTTATTCTTGCTTCTGAAAATTACACTTACACTTCAGAAAATTATACCTGCTCCTCAAAAAACATGCTTATGCTTCTGAAAATTACGAGTACAATTCTTAGGCATGAACAAACTGTCAAAAATATGTCACCTGATGCACAAAACATTCGCTATTGAGGAGAAAACAGTAGTTTTTTGTTACTATGCATATGACACAAATGTAGAATGCTGGAGTTCTTTTTGACAGCAGTCGTACTCCATACTTCGCCCCCTTACAGTGGCTCCAAAGGGCAAAACGCAAAATACAAAATAAAACCGACACAATGAAGTTAATCAAACAATGACAACATGCAATTAACAAAACAAAGTGAGAGCATGAAATTAACAAATTAACGGCAGCACATTTTAAAATTGACAGAACGTCTTAGCTGGGTGTCCAGATGTTTGTTATACGTGTATAGGAAAGCGAGATGTTGGCGAAGGCTCCCAACTTTTGGATTTCGGCATTCTTGGTCATAGATTTGGGGTGGGAGGCACGGAATTATGACACCACCACCACCACCACAAGCCCCCTGGACGATTTTGAATGTATACAAAACAGACGTAAAGAATGGGGGCTTTGCACAATAAACTTCTGAAGCTGCCCCCTCGTGACGGCACTGCTTTTAAGCGAGTTATTTTCTTTTTCTCTGTGCCTATTAAATATCACATAAATCTCATTTATCAGATTACAGTGTGCCAACTTTGCTAGTCAGTATGAACCATGTAACCTTGTTGGGACAAGAAAAACTCAACTGAAATTTTAAAAATGCATTCATTCATTCATTCATTCATCAAAGTTATTAAAATTAGGGTGGTCCGGTGCCTTTTAACCCTTTGAAATGGCAATTGAGTATCACAGTTAAACCTATTTATTGTATATATGAGTTTGCCAGCCAGTTTGACCCATGAACTTACTTTGGACCAGGCAAATCTCAACTGCAGCATAAAAAAAGGAATCTTGTCACAAAGCTTTGAAAATAAGGATTGCAAAATGCTGCACAACCCTCTGCAGCGCCTTTTAAACATCAAAGTTAATCCTAGACATTAAAAATGGCAATGTGACAAATTTGCAGGTCAGTTTGGGGACAGGTAGTCACATTGGTCTGTGCAAAACTCAACTGCAACTTAACAAAGGCATCTGTATTTTCTCAGAACTAGTGTAGCCCAAAATGCCTTTTAACCCTCTGCAGTGCCCATTAAACATCTAATTCCATTCAGTAGATATGGGAATGTACCAACATTGCCTGTCAGTTTGACCCATGTACCCAACTCAGATTTAACAAAGGTATCTGTCTTGTCACAAAGCCGTGAAAGTGAGGGCCGCACAACATGACCTAACACTTTGCTGTGCCCATTAAACATCAGAGTACATAATGCTCATTAGATATGACAGTGTACCAAGTTGGTCATTGAGCTGGGCAAAACTGAGCTGCCATTTAACGAAGGCACCTGTCTCGTCAGAAAACTTTGAAAATTAATTTGGTCCAATTTGACGTAACTCCTTTGTGTCCAGTCAGGTATAAAATGTGGAAAACTGATTTTTTTTTTTTCTTCAAATAAAGGACCCATTTTAGTGACGCACATTAATATAATTTTATGCTGCAGAATATTTTGACTTGCTCTTAACATTGAATAAGTAACTGCTTTGTACAAGTTGTGTAAAAAAGGAACTAGCTGGAAGTGAATAACAACAGGCTCACGTGAAACAGTCACGTTCTCCCCTTATCTCTGTGGGCTTTACGCCAGACCTCCTGGAGACTCACAGGTGAAGTAAATAGAGGGTCCAAAGGCACACTTCTATGATGGATTAGCGTCGCAGCCAGGGCTGATTGCCCACAGATGTTCACTAAATGCAGCTAGGGAAAACTCTAGACCCCGAGACCTCCAGTTAGATCACAAACATGCTATGTCAAAAATAACTCAATCGTTCCACCTTTGTGTCACATGGGTAGTAACAAAAATCGATTGTTTCTTCTTCGATTGAGTACGCCTTGTGTGTCCAGTGACGTATTTTTGACAGTTTGTTCAAACCTGAGAATTGTACAGTACTTGTAACTTTCAGGGGCATAACCGTAATCGACACGTGTGGAATGTAAATTTGACCTAAATTATTGTGAGTTATTTTTGACAGTGATCTTATTCCATAATAATCTTATTCCATAAACTTCCAATACGTCTATCACTTTTTATTGCCTTCAACTATTACTGCAAACTGGGAATCTATACTCTTGCCACATTGTTCTGATTATACTGTTTCATAGCATTTTAACAAACACAGGACAGATTTATCTTGCTTGCAACAATACTGCTAAATAACATTTATTAACTTTTTTCATAACGTATTCCCATTATTAGATAAATATGTAATTGGAATACAAATCACACTTTTAAATGACAGCATTATTTGTTTTATACTGCAGATTAAATTAGTAGTTGAATAAGTGTATTTATATCTGCAGGCTATACATGAGTTTGCTTTACAAGCTAGGATGTAGGACATGTGGAATATGTGTCTGTATGTTCTGTGTGTCAAATTTTAATGTCTGATATCTGATCCTCTAATCCTCAATATCAAATTTTTAGTGTGTTTGTGTGTATGTGCCAGTTGTTGCACTAAACAGGTGGGTCTTTTTTGTTTTGTAATCACCAGAACAAGGCCATGGTGACATTCCTACTTTCTACACTTACGAGGAAGGCCTTTCACATTTAACTTCAGAGGGTCAGGCAACACTGGAGAGATTGGAGGGTATGTTGGCAGAGTCAGTTGCCCAGCAATACCACATGGCAGGTGTAAGGACGGAAACTACTTCACCCGAGTTTGATGGTAAGATGCTTGTCTCCCATTCTACTTTAATCTGTTGTAGTAGTACAGGAATGGAACAGATGCCACAATAATGTGTGGGGCACCAACTTTGTCATGCATATTTAATAAATTAAAAGAAAATATGCCAAAAGTAAAGAGGTGGTTCTGCACAGCAAAGTCTATGCTGCCAAACACTGCTCTTCCTGAGCATATTGAGTTCCCCCAAGCTCTATCACATGGGAAGTGTTTGATCCAAATGACATCCTTCTTCCGGTTGCGGTTAAGAAATCCCCACTCCTAGAAGGGGTGAAGCTTAGATTGCCTGTATGGCCTCCAGCTTCCTCTGCCACGTTGTTAGCGTTAGCGCCCCCTCCTAGCTTGGAGTGGTATCACTTACTTTGAATGAGTCATTGAGGTATCCCTTATGCATGCACGCATGACACTGTTCTCTATAAAACAGCATTGTGACACACACTATGGGTCCACTTACTACCACATCTCATTTTGCTATTTGCTGCTATGCTCCTAAGTCATGTGTGTCTTTGTTTTAGGTCTTTTGCATTCCAAGAACCTATTCATAGTTGGAACAGAAGATCCTTTGTTGTATCTGCTTGATTCAGTTAAGTTGCAGATGTATGGCTGTAACCAGACCCGGATGGGTAACCGCTCATTGCAAGTCACACTCTTGCACACACCAACACTGTTTATATGGGTACAATTTATACTTCCCAATCAATCTAATACATTATCTGTTTTATGTGGGAGAAGAACTGTAATGTCTACAACTACAAACCTGGGGAGAACGTACAAATTCCATATAGGCAGCATCCAGGCCACACTGGAGCTGTGAAGCAACGGCACTGACCACTGCACCCTCCTTGCCAACTAGAGTAGAATTTTTATTTCTATAAATGTGCAGGTACCCTGAGGCAGACACCAGGAGTACAAGTGTCCCTTAAGATACTACACATACTCATGATTATGTAATTTGGTATGTTGTTTACATTTAAAAGCACTTTTCAGTGTAACAAATGCAGTGTAAAAGAATGATTGTAATTAAATCCAAAGACTATTTCACCTTCTGTACAAAAAGTAATAGCAAACAGAGACAAAGAGTTTGTAGCATCAAGGTAAACTGCAGCACAACAGGAACAAACTCCAATACCTAGTATAGAAAAACAACAACAACAACATTTATTTATATAGCACATTTTCATTAATCAATCAATCAATCAACATTTATTTATATAGCACATATTCATACAAAAAATGTAACTCAAAGTGCTTTACAAAATGAAGAATAGAAAAATTAAAAGACACAGTAAAAATAAAATAAGTCAACATTAATTAACATAGAATAAGTAAGGTCCGATGGCCAGGGTGGACAGAAAAAAAAAAAAACACTCCACACGGCTGGAGAAAAAAAATAAAATCTGTAGGGATTCCAGACCATGAGACCGCCCAGTCCCCTCTGGGCATTCTACCTAATATAAATGAAACAGTCCTCTTTGTATTTAGGGTTCTCACGGAAGGATTTGATGATGATGGTCACGTAGACTTCTGGCTTTCAGTCCATCATTGTTGGAGCATCATGATGCTTTGAGTAGGTGGTGGTGGCGCAGGCCGCCACCACGAAGAAACCGGAAAAAGAAACAGAAATGAGAGTAGGGGTCAGTACGGATTTTAGAGGCACCATGAATAGTTATTATGATGAATTGAACATGCAGAGTATCAGGATTAAGTTAAAGTGAAGTTAGGAGAAGGCCATGTTAAAGTAATATGTTTTCAGCAGTGTTTTAAAGTGCTCCACTGTATTAGCCTGGTGAATTCCTATTGGCAGGCTATTCCAGATTTTAGGTGCATAACAGCAGAAGGCCGCCTCACCACTTCTTTTAAGTTTAGCTTTTGGAATTCTAAGGAGACACTCATTTGAGGATCTAAAGTTATGATTTGGGATATAGGGTGTCAGACATTCCGATATATAAGATGGAGCGAGATTATTTAAGGCTTTCTAAACTATAAGCAGAATTTTAAAGTCAATCCTGAATGACACAGGTAACCAGTGTAGTGGCATCAAAACAGGAGAAATGTGCTCAGATTTTCTTTTCCTAGTTAGGATTCTAGCAGCTGCATTCTGCACTAGTTGCAAACGATTTATGTCTTTTTTTTGGTAGTGCTGAGAGGAGTGCGTTACAGTAATCTAGTCTACTAAAAACAAACGCGTGAATAAATTTCTCAGCTTCTTTCAATGATATGAGGTCTCTAACTTTTGCTATGTTTCTTAAGTGAAAAAATGCTGTTGTAGTTGTCTGATGAATATGCGATTTAAAATTCAGGTTACAGTCAACGTTTACCCCTAAGTTTTTTACTTCCGTCTTAACTCTTAACCCTAATGCATCAAGTTTATTTCTGATAACCTCATTGAATCCATTATTACCAATCACTAAAATTTCAGTTTTCTCTTTATTTAGTTTGAGAAAATTACTATTCATCTATTCAGAAATACCAGTAAGACATTGTGTTAGTGAATCGAGAGAGTCGGAGTCATCAGGTGCTATTGATAAGTACAGCTGTTTGTCATCAGCATAGCTGTGGTAGCTCATGTTGTAACCGGAGATAATTTGACCTAACGGAAGCATGTAGATTGAGAAGAGCAGTGGACCCAGGATAGAGCCTTGTGGAACACCATACAGAATATCATGTTCAAATTCTAACAAAACAAGAATTGAACATCCACCCGAGGCAGTCTTTACCTTATTAGACTGAAATAAGGTACAGTCGATTCCGGTTAATTGGACCACCGGTTAATCGGACCAGCCGCTTATTTGGATCGAATCCTATAGAACCGAAACAGATCATATTACATAAGTCTAATATTGTTCGCTTATTTGGACCAAAATTCCGTTTAATCAGACCAAAAAACGTGACGGAGAATAAGAAAAAGAAGCCAAAAGTCGCCCGTGGAAAGCAGATATAAAGCGGGTCAGCGACATCGGGAGGATTCCTGGGCTCTCCAGGAGAATTTATGCTTTTATCAAAGGTCAGGAAGTTGGAAAATTTGTACCAAGTGCAAACCAGTGGGGGTGAACATGCCTGCCCTTTCTTTCCTAAAACGGACCGCCCAGTAGCCGGCGACATGAAGTTGAGCGTAAACAAGTGCAGTGCGTAAACTGAATGCGTCAGGTCACACTAGACAAGTTCTTCAAACATTGACTGGAATTTGGTAATGCAACCTTTTTTATTGTGCTTCGCATGCTGAGTGTCGTGTAGATCATTTTGAAGAATTTGTAGATTTCATTTTCAATAAACAAAGTTGTAAGCAACTGTACACATACATGTACGTAGTTCTTGTTTGTACGTTCGCCATACGCGTGTGCAGCACAATAAAAGTCATAATGACATTTTAATATGTTACTTATAGCACGTCCCGTCTTGGTTGCACATGTATAGGGCATGTTCGTGTAATCGGACCAGCCGGTTATTAGGACCAAAATGATCGTGACCCGATGTGGTCCGATTAACAGGAATCGACTGTATATCATTTAAATATTTGTACTATAAATGAATGGTTCAGTAAGGTTCGATTTCCAGTGTGACTATTGTCTATGTGGAATTTGTGTGCAACAGAACATTAAACATCTTATGCAACTTGCTTAGCGAGGACTTCTTTTGCCGGAGAGGTATGAATGCACATTGCAAGTGCTGGATGGTCACTGCTTATGTGGTTATCTGCTTTATTCTTTACATACTGTAATGCTTGAACTACTGTTCCACTTAATACCAAACCTTTTGGAAATGGTAGAGCTACACCTACCAGTTCTAAAATATTTCTCTTCTGATTCTTGCTGGAGATTTTCCAGATTAGAGTATATATATATATATATATATATATATATATATATATATATATATATATATATATATATATATATATATATATATATATATTCTAAATAATTTTCTTTCTTGCTTTCCCCCCTATCCCCCCAAGATGGCATGGAGGTGGATACAGGTACAGCAGAGGCCGGACAGTTTGAAGATGCAGATGTTGATCACTGGTAAGGTATAGTCCTCGTGATCAATAAACCGCAATCATGGGGTCATTTATCCAAAATATTTCTATTTCTATATTTTCTTGTAAATATAAATCTATTCTTGCCATTGGGAGCCTGCAACACATTCCAAAAAAAGCTGGAATGGGTCAATTTAGGGCCAGTAATGAGTTAAAAAAATGATGATGTGATTAGAAACAGATGATTTTTAATCGGTGATTGTAATCATACTTTGGTATCCAGAAAAGGCCAAGTCCTTTGGTGATCATTGGCAAATCTTTGTTTCTATTTTCCCAACAAGTGCATAAGAAAATTATTCAGTAGTTTTAAAAACAATGTTTTTCAAAGAAAGATCAGAAGTTATTTGGGTATTTCACTTTCACTGGAGCATAATACAATTAAAAGATTCAAGGAACCTGGAGAAATTAGGATGCGTAAAGGGCAAGGGTACAAACCTTAGCTGATAAGCCTGTGTTCTCAGATCCCTTGGAGGCACTGCAACAAGAACAGTCATTCATTGATAATTGATATGGCCTCAGGAGTACTTTGGCAAACCTTTATCAAGTAACACAGTTCACAGTTACATCCACCAATTTTGGTACAACTGTACTGTGCCAAAAGGAAGCCATATGTTAAAGGCATCTGTTGAATTTTCTGGGCTATGAGGCATCTGGGGTAGACCATCACACAGTGGAACCATGTATTGTGCCTGGACTGATTGATGTTTCAGGTCTTTGTTAGAAGAAATGCATGTTGTGTCCTTTGGAACAAAGTAGAAAAGGGCCATCCAAACTGCTACCAGGTTATTACACCTAAAACACTAAATTATTTTCTCTTGGCTAAACATTTATTTAGTGGTGTGAGAAGGAAAGGCAATCGTACAAATTGGCAAAATCTTTTGCTGTCCAAATTTTTTGGGAAATATGTTGCAAGTATCAAAATCAAATAAGTGTTAATTTTTAAAAACAGTAAAAATCATTAGTTGTAACATCAAATAATGAGCTGTTAAATTATTTTCAGCTAAAATATCCTTTACTATTTACTAATCCCTGCTTTCTGTGTTTATTTGCATTTTGCTTACTGTCCCAACTTATGAGTTGGGGTTGTATATAAAATAAAAAATATCGGTACAAGCATATCTTAAATTATATATGTATGTATTTGAATCAAAAATGGCATCTGCCAGTGTCGGTGTATACCCTTTTGACAGGCCCTGCAGCCAGTATTCTCGCCAGTTCATAGTTACTGCCCCATCAGTACACACATTAACTGTATAATTTCCAGTCCAAGTCAGTGTCCTTCAATAATAGGACTATCATTTGTCTTCCCTGTAAGCTTCTTGCAAAACAAAGCATTCCAGTTTCTGTCCGACTCTTCTTTGTAAAATAAGGCTTGCTGTCCCTTCCTGCTAACAGCAAAGCCAATGAATGAATCAACAGATGACTGTCATACTTTGGTATGACACTTGGTCAGCAATATTACGGAATGAAAATATACAAGTGGAATGCCATTATAACGAAACTCATGGGACCATAAAAATGTTTTGTTATAACAAATTTTGTTACAGTTAATAATTTGGAAAATACAATTGGTTGTTCTCTACAGGATCAGGCTTATTATGGAACATGCTTGTTGAACAATGTTTAGAACATTTAACATCGGTCTAAATGCTCTTCCTCGCACTCTCCCGATCTCTGCTCTCCAGACCACGTCTTCCACAGTGGTGATTCTGAGCTACTGGTTGTTTTACTAGTCTGATGGGGTTTGAACTATAAAATATATATTCTGAATATGTGTGTTCATGTATGTATATGTAAAGAAGTGAAGGTCTGTAATATGGTTTGCATATTTGTAGCTAGAAGCCCACAATGGGAGAAAATGAGCTTTTGACGACCTACCAGGTGTCATCATCAAAGAAAAAATGATTAGACACACAAGAATCAAAGGCAATATATAGCAAATGAGGGGGGTGGATTAGTAAGATGGGGTTCGGAGGGCATTGACCATAAAGTCTTTTTTTTTATTATTTTTATTATTATTTGGATGTTCTTTTTAAGCCTGCATGTGCTGGTTTGTGTCCAAATGTCTGTTAATGGAGTTTTCGTTTGATAGCTATCTGGCACTTTTAATATTTGCCCCAAATCTTACTTGCACCGTATCCCAGTTAAACATGTGTCCAGCTTCGTTGGTATGTGCATATATCCGAGACCATGGTTTGGTCCTTCATTGTTATGTTCTTGTTACACGTGTTGCAGGTGTTTTAGATGTTTGTCCCTTGTATACAGCTGGCAGTGTGGGGTGCGTGAGTGTGTGTGTTTGTGTATGTATGTCTGGAAAGTAGCCAATGGGACTCCTCTTGCTGTCAAAAGAGAGTGAGAGCAGGAAATCGCATCTGATGTAGATAGAATTTACACAAAGAGTATTGGTGCAGTGTCAGTTTCAGAATTTGTTTTGAAAATGTTTTAGTAAGTACAGTACCATAAAAATCAATATTGTTGACAATACAGTAGGCAAGTTGGAAGTCTCAGGTAATAAGGTGTTTTTTTTTTTTTTTTTGACATTTCAATGGGGTCTGCAAGGTAATAGCTGGGGTGTTTTTGGCAGAGTCCATATATAGGATTCATTATTGTTTTTTTCCTTGCATAACTAGGATGAAACCAGAGTCAAATATATAAAATGAAACATAAATCAAACCTGGAAATCCAATCCCTAATTTTTCTATTTTTCCATGTTTGGACACTAGTCTGTCACAATGTCTTTCCTTTGATTGGTCAACTGTTCAGACTCTTCCCTTTGTACACAGTCACTTTTTGAAGTACAGCTATGTCAGTATTGTGCTGTGTAAGTGGTCACAAGATGCCAGTTCCCAATTTAAAAAAAAAAAAAACAAAAGCAAAATAACAGATCAATAAAGAATAAAACAAGTACAAATGAATAATATCTGAAAAAAATGGAATGTCAAATCAAATCCTACTGCATTCTTGTCACACAATGGCAACAAACATTAAAATGTAAATTAAATAATAAATTGAAGCAAAGAATTCAATTGGTGCCTTCCTCACAGTTGATTGTACACATGATATTTAATTCTATCCAGCCTACCCCTTCTCTCTTCTGAAGCAGCTGTTAATATAAAGCTTGTTGTTTTAAGTAATGATAAGTAATAAGTAAGTAATAATAATATAAGAATATGAGAATATATTCGACTAATTCTGCACAACGTCTGGTGAGCTGTGATCGATAGTGTATGTTCCAACTGTTTAGGCAAGCTTTCTGAAATTGTCATTTTTAGTTCTGGCATGTAGCCTTGTGCTGGTGAACATGTTTTAAACGCATTGAGAACTGCGGTAACACCACCACCAGGATTGTTTTGTGTACAACTTGTCCAGTGGGAATTCTCTTCCACTCATCAGGCTTATCACTGAGCAGCATCCTTTTTTAAATTTAGCTCAAAAGACCTAAAGGGGAAAGGGGGTTAATTATCTGGAGTCTTTCTTCCATATTCAAAGACATCTTGGGGCTACAAAGGTAAAACATGTGAGTGAATTGTTTTTCACTGTAAATTCCAAACTTGTAAGACACTATCAATCAACATTTATTTATATAGCACATATTCAAACAAAAAAATGTAGCTCAAAGTGCTAAAGCTCAAAATAGAAGACACAATAAAAGATAAACATAAGTCAACATTAATTAACATAGAATAAGAGTAAGGTCCGATGGCCAGGGTGGACAGAAAAAACAAAAAAAAACCTCCAAAAGCTGGAGAAAAAAAATAAAATCTGTAGGGGATCCAGACCACGAGACCGCCCAGTCCCCTCTGGACAATCTACCTAACATAAGTCAAACCGTCCTCTTTGTATTTAGGGTTTTCATGGAAGGACCTGATGATGATGGTCACGTAGACTTCTGGCTTTCAGTCCATCAATGTTGGTGCATCTATATGAAATCCTGAATTTTCTGAGAACTTCTTACAAGTCATTCTGTAAAGTTTGTTTCAAAATATGTACTTCAATTTTGATAATTCTGATTTCTGAGCCTTATTGATGATAGTTAACTTGCAATTTGTTAATCTGTTACAGATAATACTGGCACTTGTACGAGCCACTGTTCAAGCAGAAGATGAGATGTTATTTTAAAGCCTGGAATTGGTGAGGGTCAGATATGAAGAGCACTCTCTTTGCCCACTATGAACTTTTTACACTTTTTGTATTTAACTGTCAAAGCCTTAAGTTGATTATAATTATTTGTATTTTATGTTGATCCTTGGAAAAAACAAATAGTATTCCCTACTTACTGATGGAAAGACTTCTTAAATAAAAATAGTTTTTGTATTTAACAAGAAAAACGCCTGCCCAGCTGGATATTGTGAATATCAGTCCTTGCTACCTTCCTGGGGATGGGGGATGGAAGAAAAATACAGTGCTTTTATATTTTTTTTTTTGGTGTGATGTTTAACACAGTTGCTGTAATATGCTATATTTAATTTTTACAAAGTGATAATTGTGCAAAAGAATATTTGGATTATGGACATACAGCAACTGAAAACATGAGACATTGTATCATAGTTTAGCATTGAAATATCTTCCGAAAGTTTTTAATTTAAGCTCTGATGTAGGTTCAGCAATTAGATATTTAATTGCACTACACTGGAAAAAAATGTCAGATAGCATGTTTACAATGAAAATAGCTAAATAAACTGTAAATTTTGGTCTGAAATGGTTTTATTAGCTCAACCAGTTGAAAATGTAGTGGTAAATTTGGTAACCAAATGACAGAATTTTTATAATCATGAGAACATTGCCTAAAAAGGCTTACAGTCGCCATAAATATCCCCAGACAGTAAGGCTTCTTGTATTTGACTTTTGAATTGTAGCAACATTTCCCAAATGGAAAACTTCTGTAGTACCTGGAGACAATTAATAGGAGTGTGGAAAAATGTGCCAAATTCAGACTGATTGTAACCTAACATAGAACTGAACAATAGCATAAAGCAACATCACTAACCATTGCAATGCTTTTATGTTTCACAACTACAAGCTTTACAGGAAAAATGGCAAATTGGTGACGTTAACAAGCAGCCCTCATTCAGATTTTAATTCTGATTCATGTGAAGCGTACTCCAGAAATGTACACTTTAAAGTATTCTGCTTCATTTGTCTCCAGTATGAGATACCATGCCTGTTCTTCCTCATTGATATCACCCCCGTTTTGATATACTACTGGTAAGCCCATTTATGATACCAAACTTGCCTTTGAGACCAGTTTGTTTTTTTTTTTCTCTATGTGCCCACATAGCACCCCTAAACTGAGATCCAGGGGAACAATAAGTAATATTCTAGCCTGTTACAATAAGTTTGACATACCTGTTGTGTTGCTGTTATTTGTACAGGTTAGATAAAGCGAGTCTGACATGAAAAGAATACATTTTTTTCTCTAGCTGCAGTGTTTGACGCAGTCTCCTTACTTACTGAAAGAACACAGCAGAAAAGTATCAAAATGATATAAACACAAAAGGAGATTCCATCAGGTGTTGACTCAGGATGCAAGTAAGCACTTTTTTTCCTTCGTCCACCTAAGTCTTCCCAAAGTACATTTATTGTAAAAATTGAACAGTTTTGTAAAGAGACAGTTTTAAAGACAATAACATTTTCTGGTCCTTAAATGTAAAGATAGGCAAAGAACCTCTGATGGGGCATGATTTGAAAAGAGCATTATCTGCAAATAGCACTGCCCTTTTAAGACGTAGTTGTGTGCATTTCTGTTTCAATAAAGATTTTCCTAGCATGAATGTGTCCTGCCATGGACTTTTATCTTATTCAAAGTTGGATATACTCATTAGTGTCTAGATCTGCCAAAATAGGTATGATTTTTTGTGACTGTGTTTAACAGCATAGGCTCAGAACGTGAATGACTACATCTCAAGTTTCCAAGAAGTGCATATAGCAGTACAAAGAGAGCTAATTAAGTGCATTTATTTACCTTTTGCTGCATTTTCTTGACTATGAACACCACGAGTACAATTAAAAAGTAGTCAGTACTCAGATGTTTTTTGTTGTTTAATATAATCACAAATCTGAGTCAATGCTGTGTTTAATTAAAATGATTAAGTTACCATCAGAACAAAGGTTCCTACCACTGAGAAGTTACAGCAATGATGTTACAAACATCCGTCAGAGCACTCTATGTACGACAAGGCTCCTCAACCTTTTTGGACAAACTGATCACATGGGTTGGATTGAAGATCAAGTCGGTAAAGTCGACAGTAAGAAAGGGGGTGCAGCAGGAGTAGACCATCTTTGTCATTGGAAGTGAGCACATCTTACAACTGGCTGAGCTACTACTTCAAAGCATGGGTAGGATATACACTGCTGACCTGTCAACAGCTAGATAGAGAAGTTACTGAAGCAGCAGCTTGCAGAGGCACTGACAAAGACAGACCAAAGTCATTTTCCTGGGAAGTACAGGATGTGATGTTAACATCATAATCTGTATCCCAATCGGTTTTGTGGCCTTTGAAGCTCTGTAAAAATACCATTGTCAGCAGTCAAGCAGGATGGACAGCCTAGCCAACAGCTACTACCAGAAGTAGTTCAGTGTGCCCAGCTACTTTTCCATTGTAGGCCTTTTTGGCTGGAACATGCTCAAGCTTCCTTTGCAGTCCATCAGCTTTGGGTACAAGCAGGAGAAGGCACGGCTTGCACAGGAGTTGAGTGAGTCTGCCATCCTAATACATAAGGAGAGTGGAAGTTCCCATCCACACAGGTTGTAAGGGGAAGGTATGGTGCAGGATGAAGTACACCATGTTATCTCAAGGTTGCAACATTGAGAATTGATGGGGATAGTCCAGACTGGCTGCTGTGGCCTGTGTTGGTGCACACCTCAGCAGTTCTGTTCAAAAGCCACCAAAAGGCCAAGGTGGTTGACAAAGTCACCAGACTGGAGCCAGGGGCATTTTCAGATCAAGGCAATATGCTGTGGGATGCTACTGTGAATAGACATGTCAGGTGGGCAGTGTGACGATGTGGGTTCTGGCTCCACACTCCCTTTGTTTGGGAACCCTTGAACCCAACACCGTCGATAATGAAATCGAGTGAGCTAGTCAGTGAAGGCAATAATTCCAGCAAGGGGAAGGTAAAAAGTGCAAAACAGTGCTTTTATTAAAAACCAACAAAAACAGTATTCCATAAATAGTGCAGTTTTTCAATAAATAAATCCATAAAAGAACATGGGAGATAAAACCAATAAATAGAAAAAAAAACACATCCTTAAAACCAGAGGTTAAATCTTCTTATGGAAGCAGTCTTTAAAACAACAAACAAGCTCCGTGCTTATTTTCTGTTAGCGTCTCACCTGCTTATCCCGTTTGGGCCAAGCAGCAGGCAAGACGCTCTTTGCAGCTGCCCTCTTCTAGACACACACACGAGACTGGAGACCTCCCGATCCCTGGCTCCGTTATGGCACTCATCCCAGTCCCGGAGAACTTGGTTTCCACCAACGGCCAGGTCGCTCACGTTGGGGATTCCCACCACTAAGTCTCCCGACTTCCGCTGCCTTTCAATGGCCTCTCTGCGGCCAGTCGCCTTCCCTGGTCACTCCCGCTACCTGATCGCTCAGCGGGAGCGACATCAACACAAACACCTGGGTGTCGGCCTAACGCCCAGCTTCCACGCAGCTGTCCACGAGCGCGATCGCGCTCACCACACTCACGCACCGCCTGCTTCCTCTCCTGCTCCCGGTAACCTCCGTCCTCTCCTTTCCTTTTTACTCTCTCCATTTTTTTTCCCCCACACACCCGACTGGCGCTTCTTTTTAAAACGTGAGGGGCCATCACAGCTGTAGCATTAGCCACGGGAGCAATCACGAATGTGGGCAGTTCCTCACCTGTGCACACGGTGAGAAGCGCCACATCGATGACGCCCGGCTCGCTACAACAACGCACCCCTCATGAAGCCGCCTCGGGTGCGGTGATTATTTATTAAAATGAATGGCCTTTTCTCAACGAGCTGTGGACCCATAACACCACAGGCAGACGTCTGGAGGACACCACAAACAACGCCAAATATAAGGGTATTCTACCCTCCCATGCCCCCAGGATCCTACTCTGGTTTGGAAGGGACATAAGCTGTATGCAGTTCAGTAACATCAAGGTGAACTTCCAGCACATCTTATTGGAATGCAAGGTGGCACTGACCCAGTAACACTACATTTGGTACCATGACCAAGTCCTGGCAAAACTGGCTGACACATTGGAAGAATGCAGAGTAACAGTAAACAACATCCCAGAGACAGAACAGCCCACTTGCATAATGCAAGTGCCCGAAAAAAAGTAAACCAACATGTTCCAACCATGTAAAGGGTGGCAGAGGCCAGGTGGACCTCAGAAGGGGGTTGGTCTTCCAGTGAAATAGTAGTAACTACTCTCCAGCCATATACTGTAATGTGCTCTGCAGGAGTGAAAAGGATCCTTATTGTAGAACCTACTATCCCCTGAAAAGGAGTCATGACTGTAGCCAATGAGAGAAAATGCCTGAAATACATTGACATGGTAATGATGTACCCTATAGAAGCTGGGTGCTGGGGTTTTCTTCAGCGAAGCAGTAGTTCAGTCTCTCCATGATGTTGGCATAACCAGGGGAGACAGTGTTTGGGGAATGACACCAATGTAAGGACAGCTGCAGGGGGTGCTGTGGAGATGTCCCCAACTTGCCACTGTCCCCCTTGAAACATCTGCACTAGATGAGGTGCAACAGGCAGAAATGTCTAAGCTGGAAGTAACATCTTGCCTGTATGTGGAGAAATTTCTATCAGAGGATTCTTTGAGCTGGTCCTCTCTCAGCTCTACTAAGATGGTATGTTTGGTAAAGTCTGGCCATAAGACTACACAGTCATGTGTTTAACAAATATTTATTTTTATTAGTGGGTTCATTTTTTACTTGTTGTCACAATGTTTTTTACAAGATCTAGCATTCATTTTGGGGTTGTTCTCGAAACCTAGAACCCGAGTCCAAGTAACAGTTTTTTAAATGAGTGCTTACTTTTATTTGTGTTATTTATTTTGGGCCCTTTTTGTTTAGCAGTCACTGCTGTTTTGTTGGGTTAGCCTGTTGTTAGGGTTGTATCCTCCGAGGTCATGACCTCAGATTAGTGTTGTAAAGAGTGAAAAGGTCGTCTTTATAAGCACTTTCTTATCCGAGTTTGCGGATGCAAAACCCTTTTTGTTGAATATCCTTTTGCAAAGCCTTTCCTGGTTGTGACTCGTACGTGTAATTTTGATGTTGAGGTTTGATTCTCATTTTGGTGTTGGTGACAGTATGGTTGGTATCCTGGTTTATGATCTTTGTTTTATTTTCTGACTGGGCTCTTTCTCCGGGCTCTTGCTAGTTCACAACAGATACATAATTGTTAAAAGTATATGCCGATAGAATATCCTTATCCACTCCCTCGAGATTCCAGGAAGGTTGCTGGTTCGAATCCTGTAAATGCCAGAAGTGACTGTACTCTAATGGGCCTTAGGTAAGACCCTTCATTGCTCCGTTCTGGGTATGACGTTAATCTGCAGCCAGCTATGCAAGCAGGTCCTCCAACTTACACAGAAAACTTGTAATTTGTTGGCAGCACCGGCATTCCAGCCACCATTTAAAAAAAAAAAGCTACTGGTGCTGAGGTGCCATGGCTGCACTTGGGTCCCAATCCGGGTGGTTTGTCATGTGGTGGGTGCGGCAACGTGCTATCAGTGCATGTTTCCAACCTTCCCCTCTAGATGGGGAGAGTACTGTGATGCATACTAAATGGGATTAGGACTTAGCTTCTGTCCTCGATGTGCTAAATACCAAGTGATGTACACACTACTGTTGAATTAATGTACCTGCCAGTAGTTATGATTCTAGTGGGATCATTAGATGCTCTTACCTTGATTCTGCCAAATTTAATCTTTATTTTGTGCTAATTTTGAAAGGCATAGTTCAAAATGAATTAGGATTTATGTGGGTTACAAGTTTTCGGTGCTACTGTTCACTGCATCATCTCCCATCGCTGTGCTCTCGCGCTTGTCTCTCAAGTCAGAGAGGGGGAGACATCTAAGGTTACTTTTGATTTTATGATTTCCAGCATAACATATTCTTCATAGAGCTGATACTGCGAAGGGTTTTCATATTGCTTTTTAATAACTTTAGCAGTCCTCTTGATTGGTGCTCCTTTCTTTGGTATGCTGGGTTGGCATGAGGTCCATCTACCTTTATGGCCTTGAAGTGATCATGAACCCAAGAGGATTTCTCCTTGTTCATTTGTGTCAATTCTTTTTCTGATAGAATTCTAACCTGCTTTTTCATTAAGGTAAAGTAGAACACCACAGGACTGGGAAAGGCCTGGAATGTTTCTAGGGCAGGAAGGTGAATCTCTGTCCAGTCTGTGGAATGAGAGGGAAGGAGCATAGAAATTCACCACCAGGTAATTTGGGTCACCTTATAGTTTACATGGACGTAGTCGCCACACTGCACTTTTGACACTTTGGTGAGGCCAGATCTTGACTAAATTGGGTGGGTTTATGAAGTTGCTGTTTACAAGCCAAACAAGATGCCCATCTGTAGGGTAAGCCAAATCATGTAACCAGCCTTTTTTTTTTTATCTTATTTCGCTTTATACAATTTCTTGTGTTAGGAGTGTGTTTTCGAATACCTCTTGGGGTCAGAGAGCGGGGTCAGCCATTGTACAGCGCCCCTGAAGCAAGTGCAGAGTAGGATCTCTTTTGGCAGTAGAAGGGGTTTGAACTGGCAACCTTCCAGATACCGGCACAGATCCTTAGCATCAGAGCCACCAAAATAAAGCATAATGATCACTTTGACAATAGTGGCATTTGTTGTTCTTTAAAGTCTTTCTTGTATAAATCACTAAATTATTTTTAACTGTTTGCCTTAATTGGTTGTCTCAAAAGGCAAAATGTCAGGTTGTATTTACAAAACTAAACTGCCTGTTGGTATAAATTGGCACCTGGTCAATAAGTTATCTCTCCATTATAAAAGAAAATCTTGAGACGAGACAAGACTATTGCCAAGAGATTTTTTCAAGTCCCGCCCTCCTCTCAACCATTTTCAACCATGGTCCTCTCGCCTCTCATTCTTGTGAATGCTTTTGTTAGACACAGTTCCTGCACTCTCAGCTCTTATAAATTTTTACGTTTAATTCATTTTAAGTTCCTAATAAAAGAATACTTACTATTGCCAAATCTTATTGATGAATTTCATCCCAAAGGGTTATCAACATAAGAAATTAGTACACGGGCAATCTTGGCACTGAGAAACGATAAAGTCAAACGAATCAACGTGAAAATTGTCAACCGGTTGCACAGCAGATTGGTTAAATGCGTATCAGTAGACTATGCTGAAACAGTTGGTGGTGATCGTGCAGAAGATGAAAACATCAACTTACAATATCCTGTAGATTATCTACAACCGTTAACACTGTACGGTCTTCCACCGGCTGAATTACTGTTGAAAGAAGGATGTATCGTAATGATAATTGCGTAATTTATGTCTGAGTGATGGGCTATGCAATAAGACAAGATTAGTTGTATTCAAAATTGGTCGAACAATTCTGACATGTAAAATTTTAACAGGCAACAAGAAAGGTAATGTAGTACATCTTCCGCGGATAACTTTAGACACCAAAGGAGATCTTGATATGCCAGTCGTTTTAAAACATTAACAGTTAAACCCGTTAGAATAGCTTTTGCTATGTCAATTAACAAATCACAGGGACAAACATTCGAAAAAGTCGGTTTATTTATTAGAGAGAGAAATGATATTCACTCACGGGCAGTTATCCGTTGTGTTGTCACGATGAAAGTCCAACCACAAAATCAAAATTCAATGCGATATTGACGAAAAGTTAATTTAAAAAATAGTTTTTACTGAAATGTAACATGCAAATAGTTTTAAACTTACACTTTTACTGTAAATTTCAAAACCAAACAGAACGAAAACATATAACGCAACGAATACCTCTAGTGCAACATGAAAGAGAATTTTCTATCAATTTATTACGTTTTACTATTTTTTACTATGGTTAATTACTCACTGTAATGTAAAATAGTTAGTTCTATTATGCATAAGTAACAATTCCCATGAGAATAACAATCTGTTTAAATTGTACATCCGCTTCCCCATACGTGAGTGGCAGATCCACGAAGTGGCGCCCACACGGGGGTTGGCGAGCAGGGGGCAGAGCCCCCAGTTTTTAAAAATTAGTTTTGAAATTCTCATCAGTAAAAGAGATTTGTTATGTTTGTTGCTAGAATAGAACCCTGATGATTTTACTTAAATAATAATCATTTGGCACTAAAAATCCATGATCCTAAATATTCTGGTAGGATGAAATGATATTTGATATTTGTGGTGTCCGAGACGTGTTTTTTACTTTCATGAAGAAGCCCCCTTAGACACCTCTTGGTTCCCACGTGTTTCTTTTGGCACTTCATGGGAGTTTATTAAGGGCTTTTTGAAACGATCTACGATTTCCTGTCAGACTCGAGCTCGCTTAGCTTTCCAGCAACATTCTGCACATTCAAAGCACTGTGTGTTTAAATTACAAATGTTTTTAAAATGCCAGAAGTCAAATGTTCTCTCAAAACTGGAAATGTCCTCCAAAAAATTTGACTTGCCTTCTACTTTAATTTTCCCTGCAGTCATAGTGTGTTTGCATAATGACAGTGCAACCAGTTTGATAGGCGCTTTATTTGATAAATGAATATCCACAAGCAGGCATTACCTCATAATAACACAACTTGCAGAAAATGGTGCACTCAAAACTATCTGCTGTCTTCATTTCTTCATCCACAAAATTTTGCATAGTGAACAAAAATGCATTTTGCAGCAAATACATCAAGATTTGCTGGGTGTGTATGTGCGCTTTGTTACATTTGAACTTGTTTTAACAGCAGTAACTCGTCTTATAAACCGCTGAGAAACAGAAACCAGTGACCTCTAACTTCTACTCATCAGGTTACAAATTGCCACTTAAAAAAATGACTTAATTATTTTGAAGTAAAACCCATAAGGTGATATAATAGGAAACCCAGAAAAACCAGACAATGCTAAACAAGCCTTTGCCTCTAGGCCACATTTCCCTCTTTGCGCTGCACATACAGTGTGTTCGGTTTTGCCCCCATTTAGTTGAAGGCTGCTTATCTGCCACACTGTGTGCTGCGAACACCTGATGGGTAGCAACTTAAAAGTTGGGTATTAGCAGTGAAGGGAGAGAAATGGATTTAATTCCTGAACAGACTTTAACATCATATTTAGAACATCTCGAAATGTGTTCTGCAAATTTACTATTGGATTTCCAGGCACTTGAAAAAATGAGAGATATGTATGGTGAATGGACCAGTCAGTTTGGGCAAACTCTGATCTTTTCCTGTTTTTGATAGAAATTGAAACCTTGATACCATGAGATTGATTTAGAAATACGGCCAAAACACTTCTAATGTTTCTAATGGCTATTTCTGCTGCAGTGACTGATTTTTAGTTGATTATATTCGAGTGCAAAGCCCCATTTTCAGCAGTCATTCCTTCAGGGTCTCCCAATGGTAGACTCCCTCAGCTTATCCTTAACTAGTCATGTTTACTTGCTAATTGGTTATTAGAGAGACCGGGCAAGGCACCACGCCACCTCAGGGTGAACACACTCGAGCTCAGAGGCCAAGTTAGTATCCTCAATCCACCTAAACTGTTTGACTATGAACTGTGGGATGAAACCGGAGCACCCAAAGGAAACCCATGCATACTCCATGCTGGCAGGACTTGGGACACGAACCCTGGCCTCCTTACTGCTAAGGCAGCAGCATTGCCACCGCACCACCTCACTGGTAGCATAGCTTACTGTAATGAAACTTTCAATGGTTCTTATCCCAGAGAATTTGTGCTTTAGAAAGAAACCCATAAGGCTTCATTTTTTTTACCAATGCTTTAAATACAAATTTGAAGCGTGTCCAGTTGTGGCTCATTTTCATACTTTTAACTGCTGAAGTGCATTATGGTGAGCTTAATCGTCTACCTGAGCCGACAGTAAAAAAAAAAAAGTGCTTGTTTCTTTTAAACCTGAAATTATCGTTAAAAGAACATTTTTCAGAATTAATTATTCCAGTCCTCCATCACGAAGATTTCAGTGAAGTGTTTATTTCTAACTGTATCTTCAAGAACACAAACAGAGAAGCAAAGCATCTCTGCTACTATGCACAATGAGCTTCTACAAAGTGGAACATTTTGCTCATCTTGTGCACAGTTGATAATCACATTTGAATGTAAAATTGTTTAAATGCAAAGTTCATTTTTTTTCTTTTACATTATTTTACTTATATAGTTAAACCGTTTACATTTTTTGCAAGCTTTTCATTTTATTAGGTACCTAACTAGTACTGGCTAGGATCCCCTTTTTTGCTTCCAAGACCCTCTTTTAAGACATGGATTCAACAAAGAGCTGAGTACATTCTGTAGGAATTGTGGCACCCACTGACTCGGTGGCATCACGTCACGCCTCACTCATGCTCACCTCCACCTCATTATCAAGGTGCTCTACTGAATAGAGATGTTCAGATTGAAGAGCCATTGTAGTAACTGAAGTCACGCTTGTGTTTGTGGAACCAGCGTGAGATGATGTGATGTGATGCTTTGTGACATGGGACATTATTCAGCATCCAATGGCAAAAAAGAACAAACTGTGGCCATTAAGGAATGCACATGGCCTGCAAAAATACTTGGGTACCACCATGGCATCCAAATGATGCACAATTGGTAATAAGAGTGTGTGTAAAGAATACATTGCCAACACCACCAGCTTGTACTGTTAATATAAGGCCGGATGGTTTCCAGCATTCAAGCTTTTATTTAGGCCAAATTCCCATCCTGCCACTTTGCACATGGCAAAAAATGTATTACACATGCTTTTCCATTTTCAGTCATTTCATTTTGGTTGTCACATGCTCAGCATGGCTTCATCTTTCTGTTCTTCGCTGACAGAGCTGGAATGCTACATGGTCTTTTGCTGCTATAGTTCACTACTTTAGCATCCAACATGTTCTGTTGTGAAGTTATTTTAGTACTTGTGGCCTTTACAATTGTTTGATCATGTCTACCTGTTCTAATGTTTGGTCAAACCTCTTCACCATTGTTCACCAGCATGATTGGCTACTTGGAGGAGCAGACCCATGCTGAAATGTCACCTGCTTAGATTAAGGCATTAGTTGGGTGTGTTGATTTAACTAGCAACCTCTTGGGTAAGATTTTTAAACCTCTTTAGTCACACTTGTCACCTGCATCTTCCAACACAGTAAGGGCCATGACTCTTCTGTTTCAAATTGCATATTAAAAAACTTTCATTTCTATCAGTCATGTCACTCATTCAGTTGTCTCTAATGCTCGCATAGTCCGTTAGGTGTACAAGATGTCCATTGACGCTACAAGTCGGGTTTTGTGTTCTGTTGTAGAGCTGAACTTGTTGAGGTGGCCTGGCCTCGACCGGACTGGAGTTGTTTGAGAGTTGTTAAAGTTGGCAGTTGTTTGAGATCTTCTCCACTTGTAGTTGATCTTTTGGACAGTGGAATGGTTCTTTTGAGATCTTTTTAAATTCTTTCCCACACTCAATGGCATCTATGACCTACTTTGTGATGGAGTAAGAGAGCGTTTTCAGTCTAGGCAGAGTGATAAGACGCTCTGCGACAATAGACTGAGGTTTGAATAAGGTCGGCTTGCCAAGATCCTCTCTAATGACGTTCTAATCACTTGCCCCTGATTTCTAATTTTAGGTGTTTGAGGTTATGATCAATGTAGTGGTGTATTTACTTTTTCCATGTGTGAAATTTGCATGTTTATTTAAATTATGCAATGGACTACAAAATATAAATGTGGGATGATGTTTGTTACATCACCTTTATCTATAGACTAGCAAAATACCTGCGCTTCACAGCGGCGAAGTACTGCCTTAAAATTTTTATTAAGAAGAAAATTAAACCTTTTTAAACTGAGGGAAAATATACCAATAATTAATAATAAACCAATAATTATTTGTTAAGGATCTCTTTGTATACCACATTGTCAGTTCGGCCCTCCGGTTGGCCATATGAACAGTAATCTTGTTTCAATCTCACAGCTTGGATTGCTGCTGTCGTAATCGGTGTGAGCTTCATGGTTTGTTTCAATGACGTTAGTATTTGCAGGACTTGTGTTGAGGTGACATTCGGCATCTGTCAAGCGTTGTAAGCATACAACCAGTTTCATCGATAACTTCACATCCAGCTTTTGAGAGTTTAAACATTCATAAACATCAAAGTGTCCACTACTGAAATTGTCACCTGTGAATCTAAGATGTTTAAGAGGCATTGGCGGTTGTCGAAAGGTGTAAAATATTTGGCCATTTCGGTACACTTGAAAGCGACAACCGAACAATTCAGCAGCAGCCATCAACTCACATGCAGAATCATAGGTGTAGGGCTTAAGCATTTCACTCTTCTAGTGCTCCTGTGTAGTATAATTATCTCCTGTACTGTCATCAGTCCACAGTCCACCTGTCCCAGTCATTCAATACATAAGACAGAATGTTCCTCCGGATATCAAGAGTGAGCCTGATATGGCCGTGCAATATGTAACAAAGAGAATGGAAAAGGTAGGTGCCATCTCCGGACATGGAAACCACTCAGTAAGTGACAGTTCTTTGATCGATGGTGAGCACCTCGATATACATTTTAATGGGGGTACGGTTGGAACGATAAAAAAAAAAAAGGGTACCTGAACAATGTAAAGTAAGTCTAAAATACCTAAACAATAACTATAATCGTAATTAACGAACAATAAAACAATGGAGAAGCCATGGATTAAATAAAAAGGTTGTAGTTATCAGCAGGGAGACGTGAATCCCGTGGCGAAGCAAGGAAGGGAATGTAGAGACGGGCGGATGGCCTTATATAGGCAGGCAGCCAACAACGTGGGGCGTTGAGATGGGGGACCCAACGCCGCCTCACACGGTGACAAAGCTGCAGGCTATGGACGTATATATGTATGTAAGTAGGATTCAGTTAGCGTTGGGAGCCCGCGTACCAAATTTCTTGAAGATGGGCCCCTAAGTAACAAAGACCATTGGAAAGTTCAATATGGCGGCTGACAGTGGCGTCATACCACCGAAATAAGTACGTGCATTGGTTTTGGTTAGCGCAGGGAAGCCGCCTACCAAATTTCGTGAAGATGGGGCCATAAATAAGAAAGTTCAAAATGGCGGACGTTGTCGACCGTTAGGTGTAGAATTTCGACATGAATCCTGCTTAACTTTTGTAAGTAAGCTGTAAGGAATGAGCCTGCCAAATTTCAGCCTTCTACCTACACGGGAAGTTGGAGAATTAGTGATGAGTCAGTCAGTCAGTCAGTGAGGGCTTTGCCTTTTATTGGTATACTGTAGATGATGATTAAATGAAGATCAAATTTTAATATTTCCACATATGTTAAAGAAAAAACATTTCATGGTATTTATACATATGACAAACTTAAATAAAAATGCACGAATGCTTACTTTATATCTGTAGCTAGGCACATGTTGAGGTTCTTTGGCCAGCTATTCTAAAACAAGGACGTTTTATTTTGTAATCCTAAGGGATACAGAAGTATTCCACTCATAAATTATCATTTTTGCATGTTTCATACCCTCCTCATTGTTTGTTCTCTCGCATTCATTTGAGTTTTTCTCGGCCATCAGTGTAAAGGTCACAAAAGGTACAACAGATTTCAATGGCAATCAAGCTTTACCAATATAAAATAATATCAAAATTTCCATGAAAAATCTCACATTACATAATCCAGATAGATAGATACTTTATTAATCCCAAGGGGAAATTCACATACTCCAGCAGCAGCATACTGATATAAAACAATGTTAAATTAAAGAGTGATAACAATGAGAGTATAACAGACAATAACCTTGTATAGTGTTAACGTTTACCCCCCAGGTGGATTTGAAGAGTCGCATAGTGTGGAGGAGGAACGATCTCCTCAGTCTGTCAGTGGAGCAGGACGGTGACAGCAGTCTGTCACTGAAGCTACTTCTCTGCCTGGAGATGATCCTGTTCAGTGGATTCTCCGTGATTGACAGGAGCCTGTTCAGCGCCCGTCACTCTGCCATGGATGTCAAACTGTCCAGCTCCGTGCCTACAGTAGAGCCTACCTTCCTCACAGGTTTGCCCAGGCGTGAGGCGTCCTTCTTCTTTATGCTGCCTCCCCAGCACACCACTGCATAGAAGAGGGCGCTCGCCACAACCGTCTGATAGAACATCTGCAGCATCTTATTGCTCCAAATGTCAGGTATTCAGTCATATGCTCACAATATCTCATAAACATATTTTAGGTAAAACATTAATACAGTATAAACTACTGTGGGGAAGATGATGTTGTATACAAATAATAAGCACATTCAACGGGATGACGCTTCTGACCTCCCTTATTATAGCTTATGGATAAAAAGGTTTGGGAATCCATCAGTTTTCTTGTAGTTTATTCGGGTCCATATTGTATGAAAGGGTGCCGGAATAGCAGGGTCCTCTCCTTGCTAGAATGGTAGTCTGCTGCATTGTGTGTGCACAAAGCAATTGTTTGGGGGGACTGTGGGAAAAATCCCACCCAAACTTTGGGTAAATATGCAAACTCCACACTGCAGTCGCCTCATTTGATAAATCAGCCTTAATCCAATTGCTTTAATTATGGCATCCAATCTGGCTTCTTGTTTAAATAAATGTACAAGAGGTACTACTTGTTACTGATTTATAATGGATCGATAATGGATTTTACTATGAGCTCTGAACTGAAGTGCATTTCTACATTAAAATGGGTTAAGGTACACTTGTAAAAATACATCCGAACATAGAAGTCCAGAGTCCAAGATTTCCAACACACATGCCTAGGAAGGAAGTAAAAATGTGGACTGTATATCCATCTGTCATGCATTGGTTTCAATTTCTTTAGGTAAATTATTTCAACAAAAACAAAGTTTATAATTTAGCATCCACAAGTCTAAAACTGTACGTTTGTATGTTTTGTTTTGTTCTTTTTGCATAGTTATATTTTTTGAATAAACACCACTTATATAAACAGAGAATAAGAAAAAGCATGTAAGGGTCCTAGATGGCTTATTTATATGTGTTGGAAATTTGACAGCCATCAAATCTGCTGTGCTTTTGTTGAATGGTGGATCTCAGAGTAAACTTTGTAAACCATACTAGCTCTATATTTTAAAGTGATGGTAAAAAAAACATGATTGTCCTTTCTCTTGTCACAAAGGGCATGAAGAAGTAAACACAGAACGTACTTAGTGCCCAAAAATGTTCAGTACCACTTTTTTCCTGCTGCCATTGTGAAAAAACATGTAGGAGTTTCTTTCCTACTACTGTGTTTTATTTCTTAAAGGATGTCAACTCCATATACTTTAGGGGTGCCCAAGGCGTTGATCGCGAGATTGGAAAGGTAGTGCAGGTAGATCACGTTGCATTCAAAAAAAAATTTTTTTTTTTTAAGCGTTAGTCTATCATATATCCTCCATATGGCATTTGCCACTTGACTGACATACAGGGCGGCCAGTCTGAGATCTCTTTTCTACTAACACACTGGTCATCCCGCACGCACAATCAAACGTGCAAGCTACTGCAAAACTCCGGCTATAAGTGATCTAGTTAGCCTTCCAATTTATATCGACTAAAGAAGAGATTTAAAAAATATATATATATATGTTTGGGGAGGGTATGGGCTGGATGTGGAATTGGAAGAGGATTTTTTTCTCACAATGTCACAATTGAAGTGCATTTGTCTGATCTGTCATTCTATCATTGTTATTCCAAAGAAGGAAAATGTGGAAAGGCACTTTAGAACTGTTCATAAAAACTATGAAACTGACTTCCTTCCGAAAAGCGACCTGAGAAAGAGAAGAGGAGAGGGAACTAAAATCACAGTTAATCAGACAGCCGTCATTTTTCACTTGGCTGAATTCAAAAAGCTCCTTGACTTCATTATTCGGCTCAACTTATTTATGCAAGTCAGCCTTTTCCCACATGAAGATTATTAAATCCAAATACTGTAGTGACCATAAATGTATTGAATTGTTATTGTGCCATAAGGGTTGTTCAGTTATGCAAGGTACGACAACATATATTTTATGTATAAAGAATACTCGGTGTATGTGTGTGTATGTATGTATATATGTATCAATTTTAATGTAGGTAGATCATTTTAAAAGTGGCTCGCAAGCCAAAAGTATGGGCACCCCTGATTTACTTAAAGCAAAGTACACTGGGCACAACTAGCAAGCATCCAAGTGTGTCCCACTGGGCATCATATTTCTTTCCTTGCCATTTCTATTCATGTCAGGCATTGTATGAGTCAGTCTCTCCAGTGAAGCTAAGAATGCTACTTACTGACCACTGTGTGCCTGTCTACTTTTCATAATTGCTTATTCATGTCAGGCATTTCCTTAGTAATCTTACTAACTTTAGAAACACATCTTTGTCATCAGTCAGCACTGAACAGTCATGATTAAAACCTGGGGCGCATTTCTTAACAAATTACAAATATTTGGTATATTAGCAGTAGGCTACACAAATTGTCAACTGGAATGCAGAATCTGTCTTTATATAGTATGAGGCCACATATTCAGCTTTAATAATAAAGCAGCCATTGTTTTGTGTTACAGTCTCCTTTCTAAAATCCCCACTCTTGTGTCTTTGAAAAGCCACTAGAATGGCTTTTAGTTGAACTTTTTCAGTATTTCACTCTTGTCCATCTTCTTTTGTAACCCCAGTGCACTGGAAAGTCTTGGAATGATTGTGGAATAAATTAGCACAGACAGAGCCATACCTATGAGAGCAAGAAAAAGTAAAAACTATGTAAATAATATACAGTGTTAAAATATTCAGAATCTCTATTGAGATTGTTTTTTGGTATACAAATTTTGTTTTAAAAAACGTGAAATGGCTACTGTATTTGTCATTGAAGACTGCAGGGCATGGATGATTTTTGGAAGTCCTTCTGATGATTCTGAAAGGCTACTAACAAAAAGTCACTTGATCTTTCAAATAGTTCTGTGAGGAAGCAGACAGTTTACAGAATTACCAAAACTTGCCGTCCAATAAATAACAGGCCATGAAAAAGTCTGCTTTGGCCGCAGTGCCGTACTGCACTTTGATGAACCACAGTCCGCCTGCTAAATCTGCAAACAACTCTTGTTCTGAAGTCTACTTTAATATCCTTGGAATTTTGTGATTTGAGAGAGACAATATATCCATCCATTATCCAACCCCCTATATCCTAACTACAGGGTCACGGGGGGTCTGCTGGAGCCAATCCCAGCCAACACAGGGCGCAAGGCAGGAAACAAACCCTGGGTAGGGTGCCAGCCCACCGCAGGACACACACACACACACACACACACACCAAGAGCACACTAGGGAAAATTTAGGATCGCCAATGCACCTAACTTGCATGTCTTTGGACTGTGAGAGGAAACCCACGCAGACACGGGGAGAACATGCAAACCCGGGTCTCCTAATAAATTATGAAAAATTAATGGATTATTTTTTGTAAAGTGCTCACATTAATTATTTTTAATACAAATACTTATATTCATCTTTCTTCTAATGGTTACAGATGGAAAGAACAAAATGACTTTATAAATCACAAAACTGAATTATTATAAACGAGCAAATATTTACATTTAGCATTTAATCAAAAATCTCTAAGCCCAGTCTAAGAATAATCTAGTAAAGTTTTTTAGTTTTTCAATGTGACAAGTCTGCCTAAACACAAGAGTGATACATCTGAATGACAGCTTGTATTAAAATTCTTTTTAAATAAATTTTAGACATCAAAATGCTTCCTTTAATTGTGCAATTTTTATTTTTAGATGAAGTTTAAACATAGGCTAAATATTTTTGCCAATTTCTATGTGCCATATGGTTACAGAAAAACACAACATTTAAATTAACCTACACAAAATAAATGAGGTACAAATAGTTCACAGTGACCACATTAAAAGTAGCAATGTGAGATAACTGGAAGTTCACAATACTTGGTGGTGGACACATTTATTCCTTTGGAAATTTAAGAGACATTAGGCATGGCTGTAAGTCTTGGATGATGCTCTAGAAAAAGAGGGGAGACAGCCTGAGACGCACTGTATTTTGTACATCTCTTTGGTCTTTCTGTATTAATTCTAAGATCTATATCGGTAATTGGTCATTGGTTGCCAGTTTAATTTTAGTGTAAATGATGTTACTTCTGGTCCTGATTCTTCTTCAAAGAAGGCCGCTAATTTTAACCTGTGGTGGTAGTCATATAGTTCTGTTCTGTTGTGTTATCATTCTGGGTTTGTACTGTGGAAGTAGGTATAAATGTTAGACCTTTCTCAAGAATTGAGATTTGATCCCCTGTCAAGGCCATATTATCAGACAGATTTATTATGTTCTTTTTAATTGCCCAGTCTGCTGGTGTAGAGGTCACTGGGAGATCTAGCTGAAATATCTCCTCCAATGTCAGAGGATGTTATCTGCTGTCTTTCTTGTCCAGTGAATGTTGTTCCTTTCAGTTTTAAAGTCCTCTGTTGAGTTTGGAGGAAAGTGTGGAAGATTTTGTCTGATGTAATGGCTGGTGTCAATTATTAGTTTCCCGAATCAAAAGGTTTTTGCAACATTTCATTTGGCTTTTCGCCCACTCTTGTGTACACAGTCCTGCAGCTTAGCCACTTCTTCAGTCTGCCATCTGCTCCTGTATTACTCCAGTGCCAAAACTGGTAGTGGCCACATACAACAACTTCTAGTTACTATATTGGATCAATGGTCCCTAAAACAAATGACACCTGTGCTAAATGAATAATACAGTACATGCATCTTGTTCAGGACAGCACATTTGATTTTTAAACTAATGCAGTTTACTTAACAGGTGAAGCCACAATCTGCTTGATTTATGCTTAAAAGTAAATTGACAGAAGTTTAGAATGATACCCTAAAATCCTACTGCATATATAGCTGTGTCATCTGCAAGGCTAATCTACAGTATAAATACAATTCACTAAGGGCACGCAAGACAGAGAGCCAGACCCGCCCGCCAACTCTGACTAAGGGCAAGCACGATAGAGGGCGCATGCAAGACAGAGAGCCACGCCCACCAACTCTAAGACCATAGGATACGCACGACCAGTCCCGCCCGCCATCTCTAATCCTACTTCCGCGTCCATTGCCGCTCTCGATCAAACAGCAATAATTAGCAAACAAACAGATAACTGGCAGTAACAGTGCCTAATTCACAATTGGTATGCCAGTTTGAAAAGGTAAGTTTTAAGGGTAGTTTTAAAATGTGTTATTGAATCAAGCTGATGTATATGAGAGAGAAGAGAATTCCCGAATTGAAGAGCACTATGAGAGACGCTCGAGCTTCCATAGCACAGAGTTTAATGTGTGGTACAGAAAGTACAGCTGCAGATGAGAATAGGAGTGAGTGAGACGAGTGTCAGTCTGTAGGAGAGCAGTGAGGTTGTGGAGAGCTTTAAATGTTAAAAGCGGTATTTAGTATTGTATTGTGTAGTTAACAGGGAGCCAGTGAAGTTGACAGAGAATAGGTGTAGTATATTCAGTGGATTTAGAACAGCAGGTTATTACCCTGGCAGCAGAATTTTGAAGAAGTTGTAAGCGATGGATACGTTTTTGTGGGATGACAGATAGAATAGCATTACAGTATTCTATACGTGAGGTGACTATAGCATTAACCAATACTTCAGTACTGTGTTGCGTAAGAACAGGACGAAGTCTAGAAATGTTTCAGAGATGGAAGAAAGCAGTCTGAGAAATGTTACTTATACGGGAGGAATTATTTAATAATAATAATAATTTTATTATTATTTAATAATTGCCATTATTAGTGTATAAATGGATATAAATAATTGCATGTAAACGATTCGCCAAAATCTGTTGTATATAAACGACTGTTTAAAACGTTATTGTTTTTTCATCAGAAAACCCGGTTTCCACGTCTACCTGTATTAGTTTAAATGGCACTTTTACCACTCGCAATAGGGCGGAAGTGCTGACTTATCGTGTCGACTGGGCAACACAGTGAATGCGGCGTCTATCTATATATGTCTATGTTTTCCGTAGCCTGCTGCAGGAAGGTACTCTCTCGACCATTGGCATTGGTTGCACTCCTTGCTATTTTCGTTATACTGCGACGGAAGCCTTTGTTATACTGAATTCCTTTCTCACCGTTTTCTGTTCCTATTCTTACACCGCCGTATGCTACGGCGGGCTTCGGCTAGTATAAAAAAAAGATCCAACAGGAAGAATGAACAAGACTGTTTCTAGCTTTGTAAGAGTGTAAGGATCTATTTAACTGTGAAGTTTAAAGAACTACAAATTATGACAAAAATGCTGTCATATACCAATGCATAACTCACAGGAGTATCATAATAATGCAATTATGTATAATGTGTCTGTCGTTACTGTGAAACTGATATTACAGAAGTTATTTCATTACCCTGACCAGCTACAAAAATGCAACTTACAAGTTTGAGCCCAACTAGTTCTTTGTCAGGTATGAATAAAATAGGTAAATGTTTACTACAGCATATTCAGGGAAGACAACTACCAGATATTTTGGTATAGCTTCAGCACAATACAAAATCATGTCTATATTTTAAAACCAGGACATGATTAAGGCACAGCTTAATTACACACTCTGTAAGACTATTAACAGAATTGTCAGATTGGCATAGGTCAATTAAAAATATTCACTCATTTTAAAAGAACCAGTAAAAGGGTTAATCAAGAGGAAAGAAACCCTAAACTCGATTAATTCTAAGCCGTTGTTTCTCAACCAATGGGTGGTGCTGGCTGCTGTCGTTGGGTGCGTTAGTTAATTTTTAGTAGGATGCTTTAGCAATCTATAGCGCTGCGCGATATTAATCTCCATTTGTATCTACGGTCAAACCCGCTCTTTTCACCAAGGGGGTTACCACAATCCTACCTTTTGCCACTGCTCTGACATTCATGATTGTTTCACCAAGGTGGTGAACCATGAAGGGAGATAACTAGGGTATCCATTTCCGGGAATTTGGGAATCCCACATGTCATTCCCAGGAATTTCAGGAATGACACAGTGCACAGGCATCTCATATGTGAATGGTTTTAGAATGAGCGACACTTATTTTTAATAAAACTACTGCAATATGTCGACACCAGTAAAAGACTAACCTTAACTACAAGCAGTTCATGCTGTCACATAAGTACATGTATCTAGTTAGTTGCGGTAATAAGAGTGTAGAAAGCACATGTCGAGCGTGCGGCCGTCCAGGTGAGAGCATACCTTCGTGCAGACAGAGTACACCAGCCGCTGAGAAAGCACGCTCTGCCTCCACTGAAGTAGGCGGCACAGTCATCAGAGGGCCAAAAAACCATGCCACTTAATTATTTTCAACTATAACTGTTATTTCTTGATCGATTTTTACACTTTTACACGCTATATATGCAAGCTTGGCCGTTACCATTCAGCAGGGTATTCCAGCAGTTTCATTCCAGGGAATACAGGAATGGGAAACGTCCGGGAATGGATTTCCTAGAGACAACCACCCCTGCTACTACATTCAAGGCTCGTTTCACCAAGGGTGTCCACCACCCCCAAACTTCAGCTACTGATATAAATGTTTGTAAATGTACTACCTATAGTACCATCTGGAAGGTATTTAAAGAGTATGGAATTGCAGTGACACTGCTGCTTGTCTAGCTCTTGTATTTATGGAAGATGAATTACATTTGCATACTTGCCATTAACTCAAGTCCATTCTATGCAGTATTTGAGCTCTGCCAAGGGCTGTTCTATGTGATTGTGACACTGACTGACGAATTTGTGAAGAAGCGGTAGTTTTGGGGATATTGTAGTGAACTGTGGTGGTAAAACACAAGCAAAACCTCAGATACAGCTTTTGATTTACTTGTATGTCTAGGCCTCATCCTCACCTATGCTCATAAACTCTCATAAATGAAATACATGCGGACAAAATAAGGCTATAGCATAGGATTTCTGGACTCCGTTTGTAATGGGGGTGGGGAACTCAGTCAACAGGAAGACTCTGGAATAGAACCACTTCTAGCCAGGTGAAGTGGTTGTGCATGTGGTAAGAACACCTTATTAGCACTTACTTTTGAAAGGAATAGCTTACTTGGAGCTAACCCAGGACAAACAGTGAACACATTCTAACAGGAGTACTCAACTTCTGTCCTGCAGGTTTTTGCCTTAAGCAAATTTTTAATTAGAACTCATTTATTTTACTAAAGCAATATGTTTTTTGGGTTTAATATTACTTAATTTGCTTGTTATGATTCAGAACTCTTCATTGCATACTTTAGTTTTAAATAGCTCCATTAAGGTTTTAATTGTTTCCTGTTTCCTTAACCATCTATCAATTAATAATGAGGTGCAAATGACAAAGGAACCACATACTCTGCAGCTAACATACTTCCATTCAAACTTCTGTATATGTATCATGAAATATCTGTGTTAATATAATGTTTACAAATAACTGAGAGAAGGTAAGGACCTTTAGGTACAAATCTATTTCACACGAAAAAAAATGTGATAAACATTTGTCTTGGAAAATCGAAGGTACTAACCAGCATTATCTGCTAGGCGTGGCTTCTAATTACAACACTGGTTAGAAGAAAACCTTTACCTACTGTGGACCTCCTATACTGGAGGTGAGTACCACTGTGCTATAGGAATTTTATATCTTAGCTAGCCTGGAATCATCTTGGAATTCTGCAGAAGGTATCTGAAGATATTGTTGAAGACAGGACGGCTTGGTTAGACCAGCTCACAGTGTTGCTAATACAACCCTCATCAGGATAAGCAGGGTGACAAAGAGATATGGTATGTTTTTTTTTTTTTTAATATATATCTGAACAAAAACTACTTCAGGCAAATTAATTTAGGTCATTAAACTGATTCTTTTCTGGAGTAGGTAAGGAATATATCAGATGCTTATAAAGAACTGGAATTGCCCATATAAATAACTTTACTTACCTAATACTGGTCCCAGCCAGTAAACAAAGAAATTTTCCAAAAAAGTATGTCCTTTGCAAGGAAACTGCACAGAAAATGCAAGGACTGGGTTAAATATTGCCCCAGTAAGACTTCCACCTGCAAACAAGAACATAAGTACAAAAAAATTAAAAAGGATACAAGGTTTAAGTGGTTCTTAAAAAGTAACAGATTTAAACTATGATGCATTGAAAAGTTGTTTTTATCATTTTATGTTCCTGTGCTGACCCATAATATAGTTTCTAAGATCAGTCTAAGTCCAGGCAAAAATGCAACTTTATTTAACACTGTATAAGTATTTGGCCTTTCCCAGTAATCATCTTCTGAGAGTTTGCTTTTAGCACATCTCCCAGGCCTCCTACCCCCCATACTAACCAATTTTGTAAGGCATTTTATTCTAATACATGGTCAATAGAGGCTGGGGCCTACCTTCATTGTATGAATCGGCCCTCGATGAAGCTGCCAATTCAAACCTTATATCATGTTGCTATTCCTGGTTATGGTGAGTCCATTTTCCGTCATGTGTGTATTAGTTTCCTTAAGTTATAAGCTATAGTTTTCTGACAGAAATGTATTTTTTGTTAACTGGATAAATATACTGCTGCTAATAACATTACTTCTGTATAGAAATCACTTTTACAAGTCATGGTTTCTATGCAATCAAGAAGAAGGGTCTCTTTTCCTCTGACAAACTTCTGCATTGTGTTATTAATTTCTGTTATTGGGTAATGGCTGCAAAGCATGGCCTAGAACACCTTATTAGCTTATGTATAAACATATTTCTACATAGAACATTGTTCGTTTTGTGCTTGTTTTTTCTGTATTTACTACCAACAGGTGTTGATGTAGCATTTTGAACCTTTGGCGGCCATTTCTTGTTAGTTCTTTTTGGCAATTGACTCTCGGCCTGTGCCTGAAACGGATTGTAAATCCACTTGCAACAGATAAAATACCCCTATTTCCTTAACTCTAAGCAACATTGATACAAGCAGAAAGAGAGCTGTGTCAAGTGTCTACCTTGAAGTGAAACTTTACAACATGAAAGAGGCATGCCAGCTACATATAAAGGGAAAAGGAAACAATCAAAGCACTGAAAGAGGGTATCTGTTAATGACAAATAATCAACCTCTGTAATATGAATACATTTTGGCTTTAGGTTTAAAGATATAATCCAAGTACATACTATATGTACCAATATGTCACAATGAAAGATCACATGCCAAGTTTTTCCAACATTTTAAGCTGCGCCATGAGCTAGAAGCACAAACTGAAAAGACAATCTGAAGAAGTACATGCCAGACTAAAACCATCTTAAGAGTTACTCTTTGCTAATGTATACGCAAGTGTAAAACTAATTCCCACAGGAATGGAGAAATAAATGCCATCACCTTCCATGCTGTAAAAAATACAATATGAATATGCAGCATAAACCTGGTCATGTTGAGTTTATCACAGATGCATTGAGGAGAGATCACACACTTGATTGAATAAACGCATTCAAAGTTGGGGGTTGTTTTCCAGGCAGCTCCACAAGCAACAGTCCCTTGAGTGTAGGCCAGTATTTATATTTGAGCCACCATGGTGTAAACCCCCCAGCTAAGCTTAACCCTGCAGGGAAAATGCCTGTTTTTTTGGAAAATCCACAAATGAAACAAGACATTCAGGAGACCACGGAGTTGCTAATGGCTATCCATAAATGATATGCTTGATAAAACTGAAAATGATACGCAGTTCAAACAGCTTGAATACTACATACTGTACTTGTACAGGCTAGAGTAGAAGGAAAAAAACTGTTACTTTAACCTTTAATATAGGGTGGTCCAGATCTAATTATACAATTTTCATTACACTATAACTTAAGTTTATTACATAGAAAATCACCTGAAAAATCCCAGATCATTCGGAAGTGTGCGAACTGACGACATGAAGAATCACCTTTACGCCGAACTGGAATCGTCCCCACATAAATCAAAGTCATCCAGACGATCTGGATCTGCATAATTAGATCTGGACCACCCTGTACATCTTTCGGTCAAATCTGGCCGTTTTGTGTTTGAAATCAATTAAAACGTCCTAAATTTCACCTCCCACAATTAACGAACCATAAAAAAAAATAAACATCCCATTATTTTTGCAGCTTTTAAAAATTCTTTACCCTGCTATGTTTTTCAGGTCATTTTTGATCCACTATTGATTTTTATAGATTGTGCCAGTGTGCGTCTTTGAAGTTATACATTTATAAATTTTAAAAAGCTAAAATAAAGATGCCTGACTTGGAAGCTTTTTTGAAGCTGAATCAGTGGTTTACTAAAATATTAGGTTATGGGTAAAAGTTAAGGCTTTGTATGTGTTCATTCATTACTTCTTTTGATTCTCTTTTTAGAAGAACTCGATTATTCTCATGACCGCTATGTCTGGTTTCAGCTATTTCACATTGAAATTTCAGGCCAGTACCTTTTGAGTTTTCTATATCTGAAGCCACAGCATGGTGAAATTAGTACATTTTTAGAATATTGTGATGAAAATGTAAATCACAAGAGACGGTTACTTGAATCATTACTTTTACTGAAGATTCAACAACAGCATTAAAAAAAATAGGAAGTGGTCTCCCCTAGACTTTCTTGTATACTCAAGACAGAGAGAGGTTAGGAACGCACACACTGATACAGTGGATTGCTGCACCCTCCACATGAGAAACCAACTGGGGATGGATATTTAAGAACTAAACTGTAAGGCAATGATTATATTTTTATATTATGTACATTAAAAATCCTCATCAAATCAAATTAAATTGAACAATTATGATAAAAGTAAAGTTGAATAAATCAGACTTTGCAGAGGCATGAATAAAATAGTACCACTTCCAGTTAGCAGAAATAGCTCAAACGTTTAAAGAAATCTACGCTTTGTACCTAATATTTGTATGCAAAATTTGGTTGACCTAACTGAAAGCATACTCAAGTTATTGTGTTTACATACACACAGACTGCCCCACAAACATAATTCCAAAAATGGAATTTTCGGACTCTGGGAGTTGTAAAACGTCGAGGTTCATCAAAATCTTAAGGTCGAAATTTTGGACAATTACAATACTTTCCCAATACTTCTTATACGGGAAAGTAAACATAGTATGGCCTCCAGAAAATGTGACTGCAAAACCTGTTTCTTCTGCAGTGATATGTCAGGTAACACCAAGTGAAATTAGATTATTTCTCAAATTAAACTGTATGATCTGTTGGCTTTGACACTGCCTGGCAAATCGGTAGACTTCCAGTTTTATTTTTACAACTGATTTGGTGAATGATCTGAAAAGTATTCAGCATGCCAGCACTCTAACTGAAGAAAGTGGTATGACTCTCATTGTGTTTTCTCCCTGTCTTCTGTGTTTCTCAGGGCTCCTTCTACATTCTAAAGGCATGATGGTAAGTAGTTTGGTAAGTATAAACTGACTAGACATTGGTGTGTTACTACAATTTGCAGCGGACTGGCACAGAGTCTTCTTTACAGAATTGAGTGGTGTAGAAATGTAGTTAAGAAAGATGTATTGATGGAAAACAAGCAATATAAAATTGTGATTTATAATAGTTTTTGAGTAAAATCCCGAATGGTGCAAGAAGTTACCAAACTAAGATATAATTGGTCTCTTATAATAGCTAAAAGGCAAAGGCTGTAGGACCACCATATGTCGAGTTATGTAGGTATAAACTCTGGCTAAATTCAAAGTGCAAATCAAGGTAACTTAAACTTTTCCTGTAATCACAACTGCGATGTGTAAATTAAGTAAAAATGAATATGTAGTTAGTTTCAACTTCATTAAATGTTTAAATGTAAAAAGACCCCACTTGGATTAACTACCTTTCAAACCCCGGTCCGTGAAGGACATTGGGCTGAGATCAGAGGTAAGAACACCGACCTGCGTAGACCAGGAATGTGATGACTGCGGCAATTATGTGGACCCTGAACCTCCCGTCCAGCGACTGCGTTAGGAGGAGTGTACTCTGCATGGCTAAGGCGCACACAAGTTCCACGCTCGCTCCACGAAACACTGACGTTCTGATGCTGCTGCGGCACAGAAACCCTGCAGCTCGGTGCCGCGCGTGCACGGCAGACAGTCCCAGCGCCCATGCGCGCTGTGTTAAGAGCTGAGCTCCCGTCGCTGCCACGAACTGGCAAGCCAACCTGGCCGTCGCCGCTCTCCAGCCCAAACGCTTCCGCCACAGTTGCTCCAGGATCGCTACAGGGTTGCAGAATGCGCCAGCAAACGTAAGCACGTGGACTACCGTGATGGCATATGTGAGCGTCAAGCCCAGGGGACGCTCGACAGCACCCTGCTCGGCCAGAAGTTTCAGTTCATGGGTACAGGCGCACAGCTGGAAAGTCGACGCAAACTCAATTAGCAGCGCCGACAGTCCCCACTTTTCACTACCGCCAAGTCGCGACGCTGTCCTCCTCACCACCTCGCTGCCTAGCACAGTGAGCGCCAGCAGTGCTATGGACACGACGAGATCCTCCATCGAAAAGTGATCGCTGCAGCGCGACAGCAAAGAGGCTTACACTGCTGCAAGCTGTAATGACATCAACTCGTAAGTGCCGCGTCTCTCAGGCACAATAAAGAGCGCGCGGAAGTAAAGTGGCCGCGTCAACCCGCGAGGAGGGGCGGGAAGGCGGTGTCGAGCCGGCAGAGAGAGCTGAACTGCCAATGACACGACTTCATATTGCCAGGTAGTTCATGAACGGAGTACAGGTGAAGTCTTTTCGAACGTTGGGAGGGAGCTTACCCAGTATGCTGTACGTGTTTATGCCGCAACGATGGATACAACACATATCCGTCATATGTTACATTTGTTGGCTACATTCTTCACTTTTGAGAGGCGGGCGGTGATCTACAACTGCACAGTCCGCAGGAGAACTGCCTCGATCCTCAGGGACCCCACTCAACCAACACGAACTGTTCAGACTTCGACCCTCAGGCAGGGGGTATAGAAGTATGAAATACAGGACTTCCAGGGTGAAGAACTCTTTCTTTCCCAAGGCCATTAGACTCCTAAATAACTGACTGGAGTTTATAACCATAGTTCATCTCATTCTATCTACCTCGCACAACTGTATTTGACTTGTCCATCACACACCTACCTGCACATTACACTTTATACTTCTATTCTGTTTTTATACTTTATGCTGCCACTGTTACTTATCTGTCTGCTACTTATTATTTATGTTTATCTTTATACGTTAGTTTTGTCATTTGGTGTGGACAGCAAAGAGAGAATTTCATTATACAGGCAAACGTGTTTCCTTACTGTGCATATGACAATAAACTTCGAACTTGATGACTTCATTAACTACGACAGCGAGATACCGCGTTTGAGGCACAATTTGTACGTAATAATCTGAAAGATACAAGCTTTTTTAAATATATTGTCGGTTTGCGTCAGATTTGCTATCCAGTTTAATAAAAGCCTGTCAATGCTCCAACTGGAAAAGACAAAATTTAACCAATTGTATCTCAAATGTTGAAAGTTGCCTTTGTATAAATGTGTCAGGCAAGTCATAATAATTTATTTATTCAACACCTTTCCTTTGCTCAAAGCACTTCACATATCTTTAAAAGGATGCGAAGAGAGTAAAGGTACAGAAAAAGATCAAGTAAGTAACAATGGATTCAAACCAACATTAAACACTAAACAACAGATTAATATATTAAAGACACAGTTATAAATTAGAATAAGAAAAAGATGATATGCAGGAATGTCAACATAAACATTAAATCATCTACAGCAATGGCTGTCTGCAGATAAAGAACTTAAGTGAGGTAGTCATATAGTCCAATCACTTTGTAAAGACTAGTTTTATATTGGAGGAATAAGAAGTGATGAATTATAAAGGACTAGATTTTGTTATTGGTTTTACAACTCTAGTCCGTTGCTTTAGCTTTATGGCTTTGCAGGGGTAATGGGTAGAGACAAACTGAAATGAGGAAAGCACATATTTGCCCTCAGTCTCTTTCTATATCTGTGGCCCTTACGTTCCCTCCTGTGGCTGCCATTTTTTCCCCAATTAATTTCTGCTATTAGTTGAACTCCTACTTTAATTGACCAAACTGTTATTGCCCAGTTTCTATGTTATGGTGTCAGTCCAGCAGTTATAAATCTGGGTTTGCTGATTTTTTATTGGAATGTAGCAAGCATTTATGTGTGTTATACCGGTGGGGCAATTTACTGCTTTTTCTTCTGGTTTTTAATCATCATCCTCATGATTTTCATTCTGCTTTTAAAGTTGTTTTGATTATTTAAGTTGTTACTGTATCCTAGTGTGTCTGACTCTGAAGTAGCTACAGTCTTTTAGCCTTAATAGATAGATACTTTATTAATCCCAAGGGGAAATTCACAGTGTTACTTGCCCTGCTGTCCTGACATTAACTAGGACAAAATCAAGGGAAGAAGCTCCACGAGAATGAAAATGAATTCATAAGAACATGACAAAGCAGGGTTACACCCTTAAAGCTTGGGCACAAATACAAATATTTCTGAAGTTCATATAAATGTAAATGTCATTCTTCTGCAGTTTTCTGAATAGGGAATAAGAGAAGGAAACAGACAAGCTGACAAAACATTGAGATCAATTAGAGGTGAAATGACTGATCGGGAAAGCATGGAACAAAAACCTGCAGCCACCATGAGGCGCCAGGACCAAACTTCAGAAACAACGGATGTTCACTGAGATGTGCAGTGAAAGTAGTATTACTGCTAGGTGACTCAAAATGGACAAGGTGTTAACTCAAAGATGCAAGAGCAGTGAATCAGCGTAGAACTTCTAAAGTAGTATTTAATAGATCATCTTTTATACAAAACGTAATGCTTAAATCATGGTGTACAAAGCTTGTAGAGACTCACCCAAGAAGACCTGAAGCTGTAATTGGTGCTTAAGGGGCCACTAGAAAATACCAAATTAGGGGTCAGAATACTTATATGAATGAGAGATTTCAGTTTTTGATTTTTTAATACATTTGTAAACATCCACTATATACAATTAGGGTGCGATTATTTGTTATATCTTTGATGCAGTGATTCTTCTTTTGAATTAATGCATACTCTGTACCCAGAGTCATTATGGCTGTAGGTACTGTCCACATGAAGCTGATTACTCAGCTTCTCGTTCCTTAAATCTGCAGGCTAAATTTTCAGGAGTATTCTGTGTTATTTTCATTTTAGATGAGTGCTCTTTGTGAAAGATCTATTGCAAATGTCACATTTAAAAAGGGTTTCTGTTTTGCCTTCACTCATGTTGGCTCTCATACTGTATACTATCAGAAATAAATTCTTTAATGGGAAAATATTTATGATGTAATGCAAGTGCACTAAAAGAACAATAACGGCATGTTTCCTGACACCCAAAGCCACTGTAAAATACGTTTAAAAGGTAAACCATAGGTTGTGGGTTCAAATGAGCAAGTTAGTTGACCTGCCTGAGCTCCAATTGGAAAACCAAAAGAAATGTAACCAATTGTATCATAAATGTTGTAAGTTGCCTTGGATAAAGGCGTCAGCCAGATAGTAAAGGTAATGTAAAACAAATGTAGCTCATACATATTTCCTCACCTTATTTCCTGTTACATCATAAACTTTATTATTATTTACAATCAAATTTTTAATGAATATCTATATTTTGTTTACTTGGTGCTCTGTGTTTTTTACTCTGGAAAGAAAGCCATTTCCACAAGTGCAAAAAAAAAAAAACTATGGATGAAATAGTAACCTTTTTTACTTACTTGCCATCATCCCCAGCACTTTAACATGTGTCAGGAGCTCATTTTATCAGCTGGAGCTATGCTGGGAAATTCAGTTACCTCTGTATGTTTCATGAATAGTTAAAACTGGATGATTAAAATGTATTTAAAGAGCTTGTAGGCAGTGTCTTATGGCACTTTCTTATCACACGTACCTCTGTCATTTCATACTTTAATGGAATCTCATTTTTACCGCTAGTGGGTATTCTTTGAAAATCTGTTTCTTTCCTGTCGGCTCTCAGCAGAATCAACACTGGAGGAGTAAATTGTCTAAAATATAATTGCTAAGTTTATAGGCAGTGTTCCATAACATTATCTTATCTTTTGCCTTCATTTCACACTGGAGGGGAAACTTGATTTCCTGTTTACTAATGAAACAGTAGTATTAATAGTTCAATAAAAAAATGTACATCTGTTGTTAAAAAACTTGTTTTGTTATTATTTTATTGAACAAAAGTACCTGGCAAGTTAAGTAATTGTATCATACAGTCAGTTCTGTTAAAGTTTACTATTATATGTATTGTGTGAAGAGTTCATGTGTCAAAATCTCAGTATACGGTTTATGTGTTTTAACTAGAGTGTATGCAATTGAGTATTTAATGTATAAAACAAAATCTTAGTATATCGAGTTAGTGTGTAGTGTGTATGTTTCAGTACACAGTGTAAGTAAGCACTTCAGTATGTAATGTATGCTTTTGAGTATACAGTATTGCACTGTATATGTATTGTTAAGAATTAAGTCTCCAAAGTGACAGCTCATACCGTAGGTATCAGTTTCTCATTTGCTCATAACACCCTTGATGAAAATCTTTCTCCTTTTTCCAAAAAGCAGGCAGTGCTTCTGGCTATAAGTAAGTGATACATTTGAGGGATAACATTTTTTTTCAAGTTGGGGGAATGAGCTGAGATAAGCACATTAACAGCTCAGCAGTTGCCAGCTGTTTAGTCAGTAATCCCTTACACCCTGAATGGAGTATGCAAGTTAGATTATCAAAGAACAGATGAATGAGTCCCTGACACCTGTGAGATTTGCTAGCTATTCAATATGCATCTTTTTCTAATAACATAAATAAAATAACTATAATAAAAATGTATGCCAGTTTGTCATATGTTGGATAATATTCCTAATGAATACTCAATCAAGCCACAAATGAAAATTATAATCCATTCTGTGAAAAAAGGCAATGTATTGTTTATTTGGGAGGCACTTGTGAAGATGTCTCCAGAGTTCTCAGAGGAAGTCCTGCTTAAAACAGTGTGCGTCAGCGTGAAGTACGCAGTGCTGATAACTGATAGCATAGTAGCATTTGTAACTAAAAAAAATTATATATTTACGGGACTAGAAGCACAAGGGTGCATGAGCATGCCCTGCAGTAGCCTAGCACCCCATCCAGAGTTGATTCTTGCATGGAGCACAGTGCTATCAGGGTAGGCACTGGCACCCCCACACCCCTGGCATAGATAATACAGGTTCTGACCTGTATAGAATGGTTGGCAGCTAGAGCTGAAAATAATTTGTTATGACGCTTTGTCCGTTTACATTTCCTTGATGTTTGACTTCACAGTATTTGAGTCCATCAAATTTTGATCAGCCTCTGAGGAAGTGGCAAACAAGGCTTATCCTAACTGATGATCATATTGTGCTATGCCATGCCACAAAGAATTTGCTGGAATTAGTGCAGGATAATTTCGGACTTAATCAAAGGCATACATAACGTCTCTTCAGGACCCTAATTGCTCTTTCTCATAGCTCTGCAGTATTGGCATACCCAGAAGTTCAAATGAGTTTGTACAGAGGATGCCTTTCTATTCATTGACTTCACTGAAGGCTGCTGAATCAATCATTCATTTATAATCATATACCATCTATTAATTTGAAGATGCACATTTGTATCTGTTGATGCATGCTGTGCAATTCATTATGCTGTGAAAGTACAGTTTTACATGAGTGCAGTGGTTTTTACCAGTTATCAATGGCATGCACAAGTTTAACTGTAAAAATCCATCTCCTCTCAGCATGAATTGCATTGAGCCTTCATAGCCTATGGGTAACACCCGACCCTTTGTGTAAAGTTGGCTAGTCCTTGTAGTAGGCTAAAACAGGGTGTAAAGGGTGGTATAGCATCACTCACAATTAGAATGTAGCTATTTAAAACGTCATGTAATTTTGCATTGTGAATACAGACTGTGAGCTGTTCTGCCTTTATGTAGTTGTTCATTAGTCACTAACTATATGAAAAGTGAACTGTGGTGAGTAGGACTGGAAGGTAGGTAACAGGACAATAGGAAACCTTGTGATGAAACCGCTATATGGCTGTGGTACTGGTAGTACTGGTTTTTGCATTGCAGGCACTGTTTTTTCTTGTGTCTTGTTTCCACTTTTAAAGGATGCTAAATGTAAAACAAAAAAAAAAATTCAAAATGGAAAATATGAGACACATGCTGCAAATGTCAAATGCATATGAAAAATTTTATATTAAAGATGTCAAGAGTATGCAACAAATATCAATCTTACTGCCACATGTCAAGCTTATATAGCAAATTTCTAAATTTCTATGTCAAAATCTTGTTTTATTGGCAACTGTCCTACTGTGTCAAACTGATATGGCAAACATACAAGCTATATGGAAGATATTCAGCTTATATGGCAAATGTCTTACTTAAATGGTGTGTATATACAGTATCTAGTTCAAGTAGCATATACTAGTTGTATGTGACATATCGTACATAAATGGTAAATATCAGGTTTAAATTTTAAATATGGTGCTTAAATACTAATATTAATTTCTAACTCCTGTTTCATTTGAGACATTTAAAAATAAAAGTTTGATGTTTGCCATATATGCTTTACATTTGTTATATAAGATGGATATTTGCCAATTGTCATATGGGATATTTGCTGTTTAGGAGAATAATTGGTACACAATGTAAGCCTGACATTTGCCATTTTTTAAACCAAAAATCAAACATTTGAAAAAGTGGTGTTACAACTGAGGAAAAAACTGCCATCAGAAAAAGAATGCCTCTGGCCTCCCATACAGGTTTTGCATCTGATTTTGTTTCAGTTCTCAGAAAAGTGTGAGCATGCAGGTTTATAAAGATCACTGCAGACTCCAAGCTACATTTAAAAAAAAAAAAAAGTTTATTTTTACAATCAGCTTAGAGTGAAGAATGAAAGCAGAAGTATGTTTATTTTTATGACTACTTTATACAGTATATTAAAATTGAACACATGTAAGCAACAGCTGCATGCAGAAAGAGCCACAGAAATTGCATGACCTCTCAGTTACACATGTAATCAAATGAAACAGGCAGGGTTTGTAAAACTTGTAAACAAACATCTGTTGTCTCTGTATTTAAGGTAGCTCTCATTTATAGGGGCATGCAGTCTAAAGTTTAGAAATGATCATTGCTGGGGGTAACAGAATCTTTAACTTCTGATGTACAGAATGCAGATCTACTCTGTTACCAGTATACACAAACATTTTAATGTGCCATCAATGTTTTATGTCCCTGAAATAATTTCTTCTCTGCAAATATGCCAGCCACTTGTAATTCTAATTGAGTTTTAGCTGAAAAATAAAAATATAGATAATAAAGGCATAAAGTAGAAAATATCTAATTGTACATTTTGCAAAGTACAATCTTTCCCTTGAAACAACAGCTTTGCTCTCAAATAACACTGTACTGTAAACATAAATGAGGAGAAAATGACAACAAAAAAAATTTTAATTGTTACACTTTTTGTGTCGTGTAACGTGGCTGAAGAGATTTCTTACTTGCACATTTATACTCACTTAGGCGTGTATTAACAACTCATGGCAAAACAAATATACAGTGGATTTACAAAGTATTCAGACATCTAATACTGAATTAAGGGTCTGAATACTTATACTGTATCAGTGAGAGATTTAAGTTTTTGATTTTTTATAAATTTGTGAAATTGAGTCTAGATTAATTGTAAAATTGTTTATTTATCCATTTAAAATTAAATATACAGAGAACAATAAAGTGCGCAGAAAGTGAAGGGGTCAGAATACTGTCTGAATCCACTGTATATCTTTATGTAGACATTTTGGTGCCCTTTCTGTTTAAAGATCAAATTTTACATTTGTGCCATGGCCCCCTTTATAACCCCTGTAGATATAAACAAGAAGAAGAATAAATGCACTGAACTACATGACTCAGACTAAAAACATAAGGGGGCTACAAAACAGATAAAGCAATGCATCAGATTTGGGTCTATCTATTCTTTCCTATGTGGATATAGAATAGGAAATCAGCTGTTACATGGGAACAGTATATGGGGACATTCTTGCCAGCAGCATGGCAGAGGTGCAGTGCTGCTGCCTCACAACTCCTGAGTTTTGGGTTTAAATGCCAGATTGGGTGTTGCCTGTATTTGTATGGTGTCAAAATGTCCCAATGGGGATTTCTCCCACGTATTTGAAAGACATACAAGTTGCGAAAGCTGGCAAGTCTAAATTAGACCCAGGTCAGTGCAGTGTATACATGGCGATACGCTGGAACCAATCTCTGGGACTGGATGCTGCCTTGTTCCCAGCTAGCTCCCAGTAGCCCTCCAGTTCGATAGCTGTGTACATCAAGTGAATGAGTGGATGCTCTAAAACTGAAATGGGACATTATTTGACTTGTTTCTTTGCTGTACAAAGACTATTAGTCATAATCAAGGTGTTTTGAAGTACACCTCAATAATAGGAGTTGTTAATATTAAAAATAGTATTAGTGTCATAAATGCTAGCATGCTAGCAATAGAACTGATGGGTAACTACACAGATTTAAAGTGCACTGATTACTATTTGGAGGTAGAATATTTAAGGAATAAATTGGTGAATGGATACATATAGTGCTATAGTAAATAAATATCTGTTTCACTGGAATAAATCTTAGCAGATAAGCGAAGTCTGTTTGCCTGCTAATGTTGACTTTACCTTTGATCTGACATGGAACATAGCAATGAAATGGCAGAAGTAGTTGGGTTAACTTGCTTTTTTGGTTTGTGTAACTTACATTATATAGACACATACAGTGTACATGTTATTGGTGAAAAATTAATTGAAAACACTTGGGAACCTTAGAGTAAACCACATACTATTTCTGATAACCGACCTGGAAATGGATGTGCTATGATCAGGACACTTAAACTGTGTTATGTGCATTGTATTAAATGACATTCATGTATTTGAATTATGAAGTTAAAATATGTAATTAATTATTTATTTTAATACTTTATTAATTTTATTGCAATCCATACAGAGCAATCAAGTTTTTACAAAAAGAAAAATTAAGTTAAAAACAGATTGATCCCCACCCCGAGAGAGAGAGAGCAAGCCAAACGGCGTGAAATTTAAGGCTTGTAAACATACCTAAATTAATAAATTCTCTGTGCTTTATGAACTTATTTTAAAATATTACTGATTAGATCCTGCCATGTTTTGAAAAAAGTCTGTACGGATCCTCTAACGGAGTATTTGATTTTTTCCAATTTCAAACAGTATAACGCATCAGTTTCCCACTGACTTAAAAGTGGATAGTTTGGGTTCTTCCAGTTTATCAGAATAAGTCTGCGTGCCAAAGTGTAGCGAATGCAATCACAATTTGTTTGTCTTTCTCCACTTTAAACCCATCTGGAAGAACCCCAAACACAGCTGTTAATGGGTTAGGAGGGATTGTGAGTCCAAGGCTGTCTGAAAGGTAATTAAAAATTTTTGTCCAGAATACTGTTAATTTGGTGCAGGCCCAGAACATGTGACCCAGTGAGGCTGGTGCTTGGTTGCAGTGTTCACAGGTTGGATCATGTCCTGGAAACATTTTGGAGAGTTTTAGTCGAGACAGATGTGCTCGATATATAATTTTGAGTTGTATAATTGTATGCTTTGTGCATATGGAGCTCGAGTGAATTCTCTGCATTGCTACTTTCCACTCCTTTTCTGATATATTAATTGAGAGATCTTTTCCCAGTGTCCTCTTGGATCTTTGAAAGGAGGGATTGTAAAATTTTATATATTGTAGAGATGGAGTCTAAGTCCTTGAGATTGAGCAATATTTTTCCAGCATGGATGAGGGTGCAAGATGAGGAAAATCTGGAAGGTTCTGTTTAACAAAGTTCCTGACTTGAAGATAGTGAAAGAAATGTGTAGCTGGAATGTTAAATTTGGAATGTAATTGTTCATAGGATGCAAAGACGTTGTCTATATAAAGATCTCTAAGCAAGTTACTTCCAAATTTTTCCAGATATTAAAACTGCATATGTTTGTGAAGGTTGAAAGAGGTGGTTCTCTTGCAGAGGTGCCACAGATAGAAGCTTCTCCGTCTTAAAATGCTTTCTACATTGGTTCCAGATTCTAAGTGAGTGGAGCACAATTGGGTTATTAGTGTATTGCCGATAATGTGTTTATTGGAGCGCAGAGCAAGGAATACAAAGAAGTACTGCAGGATTTTACTTCTATTGCGGTCCAAGCCTGTGTATGTTCTTCTATTTGTGTCCAGGTTCTTATCGCCTGTATATTTGCTGCCCAGTAATAAAACTGGAAGTTAGGTAGAGCCATGCCGCCTTCTGCCTTTTGTCTTTGTAGGGTCGCTCTTTTGATGCGTGGATGTTTAGAATTCCAAATAAATGAGGTTATTGTTGAATCTAATTGCTTAAAGAATTTTTATTAATGTATATTGGATGTTTTGAAATAAAAAGGAGCTTAGGAAGAATATTCATCTTAACAGTGTTAATTCTTCCAGCTAGTGTGAGATGAAGGGTTGACCATCTATGCAAGTCTTGTTTAATTTTTTCCATGCAGACGGCGAAATTTTGTTGATAAAGAGCTTTATGTTTACTTGTGATGTTTACCCCGAGGTATTTAAACTGTTCTGCAATGATAAAAGGTAGGGTATCTAATCTAATATTATATGCTTGAGAATTCACTGGAAAGAGTACACTTTTATTCAGATTAATTCTGAGACCAGAGATCTTTTGAAATTCTGTGAGTGCTGCTAAGACTGCAGGCACAGAATTTTCTGGGTCCGATATATACAGTACCATATCATCTGCATATAATGAGATTTTCTGTTCCAGTCCTTCTCTGCTAATCCCCTTTATCTGATCAGTATTTCGACAATGTATTGCCAGTGGTTCAATGGCAATTGCAAACAGCAGCGTGACAAGGGCATCCTTGTCTAGTGCCACGTTCTAGTTTAAAGTAGTCTGAGCAAATGTTATTGATGCAAACTGAAGCTTCTGGGTTAGTATACAGTAATTTAATCCATGCACAAATGTTGGGCCAAACCCAAACTTCTCCAATGTAGTAAAAGGTATTTCCATTCAATCATGTCGAATGCTTTTTCTGCATCCAATGATAATAATATTTCTGGGGTGTTTGATTTAGTTGGTGAGTATATTACATTAAACAGGCGAAGATTTGAAGATAAGTGTCGGCCCCTAATAAATCCAGTTTGGTCTTGTGATATTACCGAGCGGAGCAGTTTCTCCATCCTTCTAGCTATGATTTTAGAGAGTATTTTAACGTCGTTATTCAGAAGTGAAATTGGTCTGTATGATGCACATTGTAATAAGTCCTTATTTTGTTTTGGAAAAAGTGATTAGTGCTTGGCGAAAGGTTTGTGGAAGAGATTGGTTATCTCTGGCTTCTGTAAATGTTGCTAATAGGAGGGGAGCTAGCTGAGCGGAGAATTTCTTGTAAAATTCTGCAGGGTAGCCATCAGGGCCTGCTGCTTTCCCGCCTTGGAGTGACTTTATAGCATCCAGTAATTCTGATAATGCCAGAGGTTTATCAAGTTCCTCCACACTAAAAGTGTCTATTTGTGGTATCTGTAATGTATCCAGAAATGCATTAGATTGTGTATTGTCTTCTTTAAACTCAGTAGTATATAGGGATTTATAGTAGTCTCTGAAAGTGTGCATTATATTTTTGTGGTCAACGATTTTATCTCCATTCGTGTTGGTGATTACTGAGATTGCGTTGCGCACTTCTTGCTTGTGAATTTGTTGAGCTAAAAGCTTGTTAGATTTCTCTCCATGTTCATAGTAATTATGTCTGGATTTGTAGATTAGTTGTTCAGTTTCTTTAGTTGTCAAGAGGTTTAATTCTGAATGTAGAGCCTGCCTTTTCCTATGTAGAGTCTCGCTTGGTAGTCTGGCGTGTTCTTCATCTATTCTAGTAATTTTGCTTTTTATCTCTGCTACTTTCTTGGCTTTGGATTTATTTCTGTGGGAAAGATATGAGATAATCTGTCCTCTTAAGAAGGCCTTGAGAGTTTCCCAGAGTATTCCTGCAGAGATCTCGGGGGATGTATTTGTCTCTAGAAAGAATTTGATTTGTTTGGATATAAATTCTGTACAATTCTCGTCAGCTAATAGAAGCGGGTTGAGGTGCCATCTGTGGGGTGAGTGTATGGGGCTTAGTAATTTTATCTCCAAGACCAAAGGTGCATGGTCAGAAATAACAATAGCATCCTATTTACAAGATTTAATCATAGGCAAGAAGTTATTGTCTATAAAGAAGTAATCAATCCGTAAGTAGCAATGATGTACTGGTGAGTAGAAAGAATATGTTCTTGAATTTGGGTTTAAAAACCTCCAGGGGTCTGATAAGTTGTCTATGTAATTATTTGATTGTAAAGATAATCTAAGTGGAATCTGCTTTGATTGATGAGAAAAATATATAGTGGATAATGCAGCTGCTGACTTTAAATGAATAATAAGTCACTGATAGCATTTATTTTGTTTATTTAAGACTATTTTTCTAACTAGCGAGCATTCAAAGAAAACTAACACAAATACACAGTGCTGCTGTATATCTATGAATTGCTAAAAATCATGTAGTGATATGTTGAAGACTTTCTTTGTCTTTGAAATGCTATAATCATCACTAATAGTTCTTACTATTTAATATCAGATTAATTGTCTGTGATGTGTACTAAAGACGGTTCTCCACAGCCTGTGTCCTTAAAAGCCCATTGAATGATAGCTCTTTTATTTGTTCCACATGCTTATAAAGACTAGAATAATTGGAGTTGGACATAGATAGGTGTGGATTAAGCGTGTTTTAAAATATATATTTTGAACACATGAAAAAGACAAGGAAAAGGTTTGGGGCTCCAATAAGGAAGGTCCTGTTAATGCCTTTATACACAGTAAAAGAATCTTTTGGTAGCAGTTCCCGATAGAGAGAATCAGTGATTTGGCACCTTCTGCTGGGCAAAGAAGGAAATGCAAGCATGCTGCTCAAGCTTTTTTGGTCAGAATGATAGCTCCTGCTATGTACACATCCGTTTTAGAAGGCAGAAGAGGTGGAGCTTAGTGAGAATGTTACATCAGGCCTCTAGCAACCATTGTTTTTTCCCTCTAGTATAGGAAATGGAAACAGTAAGAATAAAAGAGTGTGGCATGGTGGCACAATGGAAGCACTACTGTCTCGTAGTGAGGAGACCAGAGTTTGTGTCCTGGGTCCTCCCTGTGTGGAGTTTAGATGTCTCCATGGGGTTCCTCTCACTTTCCGAAGACATACAGGTTAGGTGAACTGGCAATGCTAAATTGGCACTACTGTGTGTTTTGCATGTGGATATGTGTGTGTGTGTGTTTGTCCTGTGATGGGCTGATGCCCCGTCCAGGGTTTGTTCCTGCCTTGTACCCTATTCTAGCTGGAATTGGCTGCAACACCCCTTGCAACTATGGTCTGGATTAAGCAGGTAAGAAATTAACATGACAAAAATAACAGTTCAACCCCCCTGTTTACTATGAAAGCAGTATCTATAAGAATGTCTCTCTCTCTCTCTCTCTCTCTGTCTCTATCTATATATATATATATATATATATATATGATACATATACATACAGTGGAACCTTGGTATACGTCCTTAATTCGTTCCAGACCCTTTGACTTATACCAAACAGGACGTATACCAAACAAATTTTTCCCATAAGAAATAATGGGAAAATGATTAATCCTTTCCCATGGAAAAAAAAAATCCTATTGCTATTGGCATATTATACATTGATGGGGTTGTATAAAATAATTTAAACACTGCTTAATACTAAAATACATAAATACAAAAGCAATTAGATGAAAAAAAAATGAAAATTTGACCTTACTTTACTTTTTAATAACATCTTTGTTTTTCACAATCGTAGATACCATCGTTCTCGGCAAACAGTATGCAACAGCCATGTCCCGGATACGCATGCCACCTTCATACTTTTCAACAATCAATTCAAATTTACATGAAAAAAACACAAAATCACGTTGTGACGATGCAGGTTTGCTGTATGCTCCCATCTGCTGCCGGGGAGCCCTTGAACCCTACACCGTCAGTAATGTGCCTCATTGCTAACCTCATCGGTAAAGCAAGGGGATGGTGAAAAAGTGCAAAGTGCTTTTATTAAAACAATTAACAAAACAAGGTGTTCAAATTAAAGTGCAGTCTCCAAAGTTCCAAAAAATAATCCATAAAATCAGAAGTGAAACGTAGAGGTTAAAAACCATAGAAAAAAGTCTTCTTAAAACAACGAAGTTAAAATAGAGCAGGAAGCATTCTTTAAAAACAAAAAAAACAAGAAGAAGCCGGTGCCTTTTTACCTGGCGGCCCCCCTGCTTCTTTCTTTTTACTCCCCTTCAAGCCAACTCGCTTCTGTTTATCAAGATAAGCAGCCCTCTCTCTCTCACTCACTCAACCTCCCGTCTTTTTTCTTTTTACTCCCCTTCTAGCTGACTCGCTTCTGTTTATCAAGATAAGCAGCCCCAGGAACAATCATGAATGCGGACGGTCCCTCACAAGTGCACTTTGGTGAGAAACGCCCACATCGCTAATTGCCCTGACAATCTTCAGCCACATAACCACCACACCCCCTAACCAAGCTGCAAGCGCGGTGATTATTTATTTTAAAGCTGGACTTTGACAGGAGCTGTGGACCCGCTATATCACACACACAAAAGTTCACAGAGAGTTATAGCCCGGGTTGTTCACTGAATGCTAGCAACTGGCTCACTAACGCTGTTAGTGGGCAGTCGTGGCTTTGTCTCAAGAGAGGTAAACAAGGTTAGCACACGAGTCGTATTCCAAACAAAGGTCGTATACCAAGCAAAGTTTTTCGTGTCCAAACAGGACGTATACCAAGTTGGACTTATTCCAAAGCAGACGTATACCAAGGTACCACTGTGTATATATGTGTATATATATATATATATATATATATATATATATATATGGGCGGCACGGTGGCGCAGTGGTAGCGCTGCTGCCTCGCAGTTAGGAGACCCGGGTTCGCTTCCTGGGTCCTCCCTGCGTGGAGTTTGCATGTTCTTCCCGTGTCTGCGTGGGTTTCCTCCGGGCACTCCGGTTTCCTCCCACCATCCAAAAACATGCAGGTTAGGTGGATTGGCAATTCTAAATTGGCCCTAGTGTGTGTTTGTGTGTGTCCTGCGGTGGGTTGGCACCCTGCCCAGGATTGGTTCCTGCCTTGTGCCCTGTGTTGGCTGGGATTGGCTCCAGCAGACCCCCGTGACCCTATTCGGATTCAGCGGGTTAGAAAATGGATGGATGGATATATATATATATATATATATTATATATATATATATTATGAGACATGCTCGAACACCACCAGATAGAGACCGCATCTTTATAAAAGTCTTGTTTTATTTTCTTCTCCAACACACAACTCAGTCCCGTACACCACACTGTGCTTCTTGCCCCAATCACCTTTATACCGGGCCTTTCTCTCACTGTCCTGGACCGCCTTTCCTCTTTCCACGGGAGCCTCATCCTGCTCCCACGGAAGAGCACTCGAAAGCACTCCGGGTGTCCCTGGAGGGATCCTCCTCCATCTTCCTGGGTGTGGTGGAAGTACATCAGTCCCAGGCCCTTTGAGACTCAGGGCGCTGCCTGGCAGTGGCCACGGGTCCCAATAGGCATAAGCCTCATTGTTCTTCTCTCGTGGTCCTCCTCTGCTCCAGTGCGGTTGCCCCCTCGTGGCCCGGAGGATGTACTTGTCATCTTCCGGTCTTTCCAGGTGTCCCGGCCGGTTCGCAGCCCCAGCGACTCGCCACAATATATATATATATATATAATATATATAAATATATAAATAATCGTCTTTGAAGAACTCCTCTTGACTTTTCAGACTTTTGACTTGAAAGAAGTTTGTTTTGCTCAATCCATCTTATGAATGCTTTCAGTTTTCTTTGTAAGAACGTACATTATTCATTGATACCGTTGCCAAACAGCGTGGAAATTGACAAAAAATATAATTGGTATTTTACATTTGTGAAGTTTAACTCCAACCACACTTCAGCACTGACACCCAGCTTTGGGTCATCCAGATTCACACTTGCTTTTTGTATGCTTTATGTTTTCATGACATTTTTATTTGTTGGTGATGTCACAAAATCTGAAGAAGACTTAGCTAAATGGAAAGTTCTAAAGACTTCATGATGACCATGTCAGAGAAGAAGTGAGCCACTTGACCACTTGAGGGCAGCAAATGCAGCGTTTAAACAATGTGAAGCAGAGTTTGCCAAGTATTTCATAAAATTGGCATTTGCTTTAGTAACATACATCTTTCCATTCATCCAGCCTCTAAACCTACTTATGCAATTATAAGAAATCAGGGAGCAGCAGGGATAGTCTGCTTTCTTCAGGAAAACTCATTCAAATCTGGTCTATTTTGAACTAACTAGTCAATCAAACACATCTTTGGGATATGGAAAAAAGGAACCCATGTATAAAACACACAGACACAGGGAGAAAATGAAACAAAACCTAAAGATTTTATGAAGACCATAAGACCTTCTGAAGCTCCAAAGTATTTCCTTCTTTTTCTTTAATTCTGACGCCCTAGAAAGGTCACTCTGGAAGAGTCACCAGAAGCATCACATAAGCAGCAGATATAGTTGTCAGTGGTCAAAACAGAAGCAAAAGAGAATCCCAATTCAAAGGGATAAATTAGAGGCCAATACATAACATTCTTGAGCTGAAATAATCCACATCAGAATTTGAGGAGGTATCGTGCTTATTTTTGGAGCCTTACTCAAACGGTAGGAGTCAACCCTAGATGGAGCACTAGTCTATTGCTACAAAACAAAATGAAAAAGAGATCAAAACTCAGTGTGAGTTTGCCAAATAAAGGACAACTGGTAAACGATTCTCAAACAGAAGATTAAGTCTAAACCAACAGCAGATCACAGATTAGAACATTAAAACAATTTTGACAAAGATGGGCCTTTCAGTCTGAAAAGCTCACTCAGCTTCTCTAAAATATCATCCAATCACATTTTACAGGTCTCTGAAGTCCTCCTGTCTGCCACACAACTTGGTAAATTCTTCCATGTGTCTGTGGTTCTGTGTGAATATGATGTACAAAGGTGCCAGTGGTTCTTCAGAGTATCCCACAGGTTTTGGTTCCAAAAAGACCTGTGCAGAGCTCCATTTAGTTAGGCCCATATCAGGTTCCCAAAAATGACCAAGAATAGATGGCTACAGATTTGTTAAACAGCACCAGGTTCCTGATTTTAAAAGGACTTTCACTGCATACAATCACGTAGACTAAGATCCATACATTAATGATTGCGGCTTTGTCCACATATTTCCTTCTTTTCAAAGCTCAAGGAACCGATTTCATATGAAAAGAACCCTTCACAGAATGAAACAGTTCTTTATCTATCAATGGTTCAACAAGGAACCACACAATCCAGTAAAGAACCATTAAAAAAACAATATGTTTAAGAGTGCAATTCCATTAATGTGGAAAGTGGCACCAAATAAAGGACATGTGGAATCTCAGTAAACTTGGACTTGATTTGATATACTTTGTTAATCTCCAAGAGGAAATTGTGTTTTTGTGTAACCTTTGGAGGTCAGAGCGTAGGGTCAGCCATTGTACAGCACCTCTGAAGCAATGTTCAGGTTAAGGATCCTGTTCAAGGAACTACTAGAGTAGGATCTATTCAAGTAATAATGGGATTTGAACTGGCAGCCTTCCAGATACCGTCACATATCCTTAGCCTCAAGGCTACCACTCCACCCCTTTTTTCAGGCTGGGAGTATCAGTTGAGAAGATACATACAGTACATTACCTACAATACAACCATTTGGCTACAGTTAGCTATTAGACACAAGAGCAAACTCAAAAGCCCTACAGACGAAAAGAAGCCAGAAAGACAATGTAACCCACGGGTGTCAAACACCAGGCCTGGAGAGCCGCAGTGGCTGCAGGTTTTCATTCTGACCATCTTCTTCATTAGTGACCAGTGTTTGCTGCTAATTAACGTGCCTCAGGCCACTTAGTTGTCTCTTTTTGTAATTAGCAGCCAAACAATAATAAGACACAAAAAACGAGCCACCACACGACCAGCTCACCTGGGCCCATCACACAATATCTGAAAATAAAGAAAGGTGAAGGTCTCAGTAAGGTTGATCTCTCAGGTCACCAAAACATTTTGACGAACAGAAAATCAACAGTTTTGGAAATGTCAGCTGTGGCAGAATGAGAGCAGCAACAGGCCATGGAATTAAATAACGGGCTTAATTAACAGCAAGAATCAACTTCTCATTAACAGGCTGGTTGGATTGAAATTGATTGGAGTTTGAAATTCCAGTTTAGCTGCTCATCTGTTGGCTCGTTTCACGTCTCATTTCTGTTTGGCTGCCATTTCATGAAGAAACGAATCAATTCAGAGGACTGAATCCTTAAAAGAAGGGCTATTAAAATAAAGGCAAAAGGAGTTAATTAGCAGTGAAAACTGGTCACTAATGAAGAAGATGGTTAGAATGAAAACCTGCAGCCACTGCGGCCCTCCAGGCCTGGAGTTTGACACCCTTGATGTAACCCATCTACAGCCTAGCAAGGACAGCCATGATAGCTATACGACTTGAAGAATGTAAATGAACAGAAATACATGGGCAGACACTGGAATCATCATGGTTTGAATCCAGTCATTTGAAGTGCTGCCTACTGAATCCCTGTACAGTTTTTGGACTAAAATTAATTACTCCGTAGGTAAGAACTGCCTGTTTAAAATGTATGTCATCGATAGGTCTTATGAATAACTAAAACTTTATATCCTAAGGACGAAGAAAAAGGCAAGGTGGATAATGGATATCTATGAGCCAAAGGCATGTTATGCTGTCATTTATCCCTAGCGTAAAGGAACGTGTAACGTATAAGGTCAAAGATAGGCCTTTGTTTTCAAATATGAAGCATATAACGCGGTTGTTGCATGTAAATATATGAAATTGTGTGTTTTTGTTGTGGTTATTTTTTTTTTTAGCTATTACTCATGTTTTCCTGGAAAATTCACTCCCTCTGAGTATAGATCTGTAGCTGACTGAATGCTTCTCAACCCATCTTAATTTAAAGCCCACAAATTGCACGGTAAAGACACACGATGAAACCCACAAAAGTGTGATTACTGGTTGCTACTCTTAGATTATGTTAAAAAAAAAATAATGACTAAAGATTCAAAGCTGGTCTGTTGCAGGCTACAAAGGTCATCTGACAAAGAAGACGACTTGCGTATGCGCAGTGGGGTGCAACAGAGTAATGAAGGGTCTTGGGCAGGTGGACTTTCCTTTTGTTCTTTTCATGTCAATGCCCGTTTATCCTCATTTCGCATAAGCTAAACCAACCGGGTGGGTTGGTGGGGGGGGGTGCGTCTGGCAGTCTGATGCATGACTGCTGGTGAAGGCAAATCAAATCCCTGACACGGTGCTGCAGATGTCAGCGTCTTGGAAGCAGAACATTTTTAAATGAGGCTTGACGGAAAAAAGTTTTTCTTTGTGGAACTCTTGTCTGAAATGCTACTGTATAAGCTTCAGTGACAAATCACACTCAGGTAGGATAAGAGGACTTGTGGGGACGGCACAGTGGTCATCGTCAT
>NC_053155.1:98704222-98775722 GCF_016835505.1 Polypterus senegalus | reverse complement strand
GAGAGACTCAGAATAGATTACCACAGATCAGTCTTCTTTAGTAAGTTTCTTAAAGCACTGAATGCAACATTTGAAAAGGAGTACTTGCTAAAACACTGCTGCATTTATTTGTGTACAGTAGTTTGGATCATCATGAGTGGCTGATGTCAACTTGCCTTTTTATAAACCTAAAGTAGTGATGTATTTCATATCTATTTTTACACCGTGCTATCTCAATAAAATTTTGTTCACTGCTAAAAAGAGATAAAGATTAAGCAACCTTGTATTCTGCCAGTGTCTTAAAGATGAATTGATACTAAAAAGTGAAAAAACGTTTTGTAATGAAAGCACAAATCCTTTTATTTTAATGTTTAATACTTTTTGAATTCCCTCTAATAACAAATTTATTTAACCTGCAAGTCCAATTCATTCCTTGAGAATGCTTATTTGTCATTCCAACAAGCTCTTTAATGTGAGCTCTAGTAACAATCGGAACAAAATTTAGGTTTCAAAAGCTATTGGTACTTCACAATGTCTAGTCTTACTACTGTTTTAATAATAATGCATCTTGTTTTATCACTGATTTTTGGGTTACTTAGCATAATTTAGGAATTTACTAATTTTTTTAATGTTATTAAAGCATGACATTTCATCTTGCTTAGTTTTTTTTTTTTACTTTAGACTTAATTATGGAAGCTTGAGTAATGTTGAGTGCAATTTCCTGTGCTCATCAGGCTCCTGCCGAGCAAAGCTATATTAGACTGATCTCATTCTAGATAGTGCTCACCCTGCATTTACTGTTTTTAGTTTGGTTTATAAGAAAATCAGATAATCAACACAAGAAGAAGAAGCTGAGGCTTTACATAGTGTTGAATTACAGATGCTAGACATATGACTCGTGTGAATTCATTATCAACTGTCAGCTGAAAAGCTGCTTGTCTTTATAACAGTTTGGGTTTTCATATCTTAGAAGTGTCATCAATCTGGAAGGCAGGTCTCACCAGTTTGGTGGTGGTGTTTCTTGCTGTACAGAAGCAGGTGGTAGAAAGGTGGTGCAGAGTTACAGAAGAGTAACTTGAAAATGGAAGCAGACAAAAGCTGGGTCAGACTTGAGAAAAACCTTTCAACTTTTTTTTTCTTTACAAATGTAATTTATTTATTTGATGCTTTTATACAAAGTGTAAAGTTTTGTTAGAGCCCTGATAGATTAAATAAGCGAGTTGTAATGAATGCACTGGTAACCTTGTTGTTGATAGTACAGGACTTAAGCAACTAGACCAATATGGGTGACCAGTGCGGACACTTCCTTACAAACCTTTACTAAGTTAATGAAAACATATTGTATTAATTGCTCAACGGTTTTTCGTTGGAAAGTAGTAAATTATTTTACATATCTATTTTAGGCACTAGTGCAGTGGCTAGAACTGCTACTTTGCAGTTTGAGAGTCCTGGTTTCAAATCCTGCCCAGGACTGCGTATTATTTTTGCTGTGTGAGGTTTTACTCCAGATTTTCATCTTTATTTCCTTTCTCCTTCATTAACTTGGTACGAGTGAGTGTTTTTGTTTCTATAGATGTATCCAAGGTTGGTTCCCTCCTTTACCCAGTATAACTAAAATATGCACCAGCTCTTTGTGACCTTGAAATCAGTAAGAAGGTTTGAAAATTGAGAAGCTGAAATATTTTGGCATGTGAAATTTCACTTTAAAGCCAATTTCACACTGAAAGCTGCTAGTACTTCTTATTGAAGTGCCATCACTGCACTGCTTAGTAGATACTGGTTCACAGCTTAAATTATTGGTTGGAATAACATACAACAGCAAGTTTCCTTTCACTTTACACTGGCAAATGCTAATATCTGACTGGATATTCTGCTTTGTTATGCTCAGAGTACTTATTATTCTCATTTACTTTCACTGCCTTCATACAATACTTAGTTAAAGGAAATGTCAGATTGGGAGATGAAATGCACAAGATGGCTTCAAAACTGAGAAGTAGGTTTTTCAAAATTCCCTGTCTCTCTATTCTGAAGTGGTTTATTGTACATTATCAGAACATAACTTTGTTTCCATTGCCTTTGAAGCCAGTCCGTTTCTGAGTTCTCCAGTATACGGATAGGCCATTGCTGATACCTGACCATTAATATCTCAGAAAGCTTTAGTTCACCGTGGTGAATGTCTAGAAAACTGGCGATAACTGGCACAAGAGGCTAATGGAAATTGCCAGTTAATTCCAGCAAACTCCTTCTAAATGCCACAAAAATCACACAGATTAGAGAAAGTAATTCTTGTTTAAACAGACATGTCACAGCAAGCTGAAACCCTTGAAAGCTGTTGAAAACTTCCTTTCCTTTTTGCATCCTGTGGTGAACAGTCCGAGTCAATCTCTGTTTAAAATAACAAGTTTGATCACCTAATGTAGATGAAATATGTTACTATGTTCTAGTTATTTGCCAATCTTTGTGAATGTAGTAATGTATAGACCCAGGAATATAACTGGCACAGAGAGGATATCTGAAACTTGTTCTCAGGGTAGAAATGTTATACACTCTTGTGTATTGATATAGCTTTATGTACAAGTAATTTCTTGCTCTTTGTTTTCAAGGATTTGTATTTAATTTTCACAGATTTCTTTTTTGACTTTTTACTTCAGTGTGATGCCTGAATTTACGCCTTTTTATATGTGACTGATAAGAAATAGGTTATTGAGCAGTTGCTAAAAATAGTATAAGTAAAGGCTTTTTGTGTATATTTTCCAGTGATGTCACAATGTGGCTTTTTAAAATTAATTGTATGCATCCATTTTGCTGGAAATCGGGGAGAAAAGGCATATAATTTCACCACAGAATTGTGGGAATTGGGCATTTTGTTTAAAAATCCCACATGATTTAACTTAGTAAGGAACATCTCACTGCTCTTTTGAAACAAAATGAAAATGATTTTGTTATCCCCAGTTCTATTCTATTATGGCCAAGTCATAAATAAAAATGCATAATTCACACATGCTTTTAAAGTGCAGTGCCATAACCTGCTGTGAGTTGCAGTTGAGTGAGGGAATTTAAAAATGATAGTGAGATGGATTGCTGGCTAATGAAATCAACATACATGATGCAGATAACTGCATAGTCTTCATGTTCATCCTCTGAATGTAAAGAAAGTGGTTACTGTCATTTGTGTTTTCTTACTGACTTATTCACGATAAAGTTGCTTAGAGCCAGTACTAGGAATACTGCTCCATCAAAGAGTACTCTCGCGTACACACACTTGCTTGCTCCTACAGGGGCAATTTCTTGTCCTCAACTAATGACCTATGTGATGTGGGGACAGCTAAGAAACTCTATGTAAGCATTGCTAGGTACTCTTATGGCAGGTATAAATTGAGACGTATTTCAAATTAGGTGACACGATGTGTACTGGTGGTTAATCAAAAATAAAAATGACGTAATGAGCTGTTCTGCAAATTCATTCCAAAAATACTTAAAAAAAATACTACATTCACCAGATATTTCTGTGTCTCAACTTGTAATTCTACTTTGAACCTTAAAATCGAATAACTTAATGGTACAGTTCCTTTAGTGGAGCTTCTAAAGTGGTGTACTTTATTGGTTAAAATGAATTAGCAGGCACCATATTTGTTATGCTCATTAGATTTTTAAAGGCATAAAGAGCAGCTATTTGTCCATTAAAATGTGGTTAGCACAGTAAAAATACATATGGCACATGTTTGAGTAGTCCAGGAATAACTGGAATGTAGCCATCAAGTGTCTTACAAGTTTCCTGTTCTATGGCTCATTCTGGATGAGCCCACAGACATAAGCCATAGCAAATGAGTGATTTCTAGAAATTGTGAAACAAATGATTGTTCTTCAACAGAGTAGTTCCATTTTAGAAAGGAAGCCTTATTATGATGGAAAATTTAAAAAGGAGAGAATTGGGGAAATAAGCAGCGGTGGTGGTTGACTGCTGGAATTTTATTTAATTTGGCTTGTCTGTTAAATTTAGCTTTTCAGTGAGTGTTATTATGCAATTAATATTTACTAAATGTACTGAGATGTGCATAACTCTTAATAGCAAATATCACAAATTTAACAAAGTGACTTGTTGACAAAGCTTATGTTACACAAACAAAAAGCCTTAAAGAATTTTTGTAAATTAGATATTTACATGAAAGTGTCCTGTATAATCTCTATTTAATATTTAATGTATTATAGATTTTGTTAAAAGTGATTTAAGCAGTTTTTGTTTTTCAGTTAATGAACAGAAAATATCAGTGAATAAAGTTTCTTTGGGCATGTTATGAAAACTCAGCTAGGCTATAATTTTTCATATCATTAAAACAAAAAACCCTATAGAATACACCCATTTGTTGTTCTTTAAGGGGAGTGCTAAACCCACCTTTAAAAATGAAATTCTGGCCCTGAGAGTGACATTTGCCAGAGGTTGATACCCTTTACTCTAAACTAAACAGTTTTTGTTATGGGGGGTTAGAAAGCAGACACCAATGTTGAGCCCATGTCTCTTTAAGGGAGTGAGGCTTAGTAGAAGAGGCGTATGTGTGGCTCAATTAAATCATCTCTTAAACAGCAACCTTATTGTGATTTTCCCTTGTTAAAATCAAGCACAGTTATAACTTTATGAAACAACTCAAAAGCAATTCAAAAATCATGATTTTTATATACAGAATTTTAAAAGAATTATCATTTGATGTAGGTACCTGCTATGATTTTCTTTGTTTACCTATGTTGTTTGATAACTGTGACCTTTGATTTGTTGGTTGAGGGCAAATGCTCAGTCTGATATAGATATATTTTAATAGTAAAACAAATTTTCATTTGCCCCTGTCATAGTTTTGCATTTGTTCCCCAAGGTGATGCAACTGATTTGCTGTTACTTTTTTATTTAGAGGAGTTTTAACATGCATCTTTGTCTTTGGTCACCTGTTGAGTGTTTATATACAGGTATATTAAAAAAAAATATAATTACAGTAATCCCTCGCTATATTGCGCTTCGACTTTCGCGGCTTCACTCCATCTCGGATTTTATATGTAAGCATAACTAAATATATAATGCAGATTTTTTGCTGCTTTGCGGGTTCTGCAGACAATGGGTCTTTTTACTTCCTGTACATGCTTCCTCAGTTGGTTTGCCCAGTTGATTTCATACAAGGGACGCTATTGGCGGATGACTGAGAAGCTAACCAATCATAGCAGCAGTTAAGTTCTCCTGACTGAGAAGCTAACCAATCGGAGCACAAAGTTAAGTTCCTGTGTGCTGAATGCAGTGTTAACCAGGAAGTCTCGTCTCGCTCATTCAGCATCAACGTGTTTCGCTGTGTAAAGAGTTAACTTTTGTGCATAGTCAAGCCCTTCATTATGGCTTCAAAATGATCTGCTACTGCTTCAATGAAGCTATGATTCTTTTTATTTAAAAAGTAGAAAAGGAATATAAGATCTACGGCCGCAGTGTCCTTTTAACCAGGGTGCAAAATGAGTTGTAAATGGATGTAATAAGGCAGTAGTCTGGATGGAATCTGCTTTAGGGATTTGGATTGAAGTCTGCTGGAAGAAGAACAACGGCGGTGATATACAGTTGCCTGAAGAGGCTTCTTTAGAAGAGCTGTGACGCTCTCCTTTGTTGTGCAGTAAAACTAAACTCCTCGTTATTGGACAAGTCGTCGTGTCATTGTTGGTGAGTAACTATAATTTTCTACTTACAGTACTTAGTACATGTACGTACGTTTAGCGTCACTGTACACACATTTACTGTATACAATTTTTCTTGCATTGTACGTATTTATTGCTGGTGGCCTGTCTATTGTAATGGCTGTAACATATGTGATATCGGAGACACTCGATATCTTTAAAATAATATTTAGGTTTTACTGTATATAAACAGTGTGTTTACATACATAATTTCAATGAATCTTACTTAATATCTAAGAGAATACAAAGGGTTTATGCTGTATAACTGTGCAGGGAATATTTATAAACAGTGTGGGAGAGTTTATAAGGGCTTAAAATATATAAAAATAACCATACAAACATATTGTTTCTACTTCGCGGATTTTCGAGGGAGGGATTTCGATCGAGGAGGGATTACTGTATTCTAAAACGAGAATGACTGATTTTGCTTTCATGAAGTTAGTTACTGGGGGAGGTAGAGCTAATCTTGTACGCCTTTCAGGCTTTATAAGTTAGATGGTTATGAAATCTATACTAATAAAAGGCAAAGCCCTCACTGACTGACTGACTGACTCACTGACTGACTCATCACTAATTCTCCAAGTTCCTGTGTGGGTAGAAGGCTGAAATTTGGCAGCCTCATTCCTTACAGCTTACTTACAAAAGTTGGGCAGGTTTCATTTCGAAATTCTACGCATAATGGTCATAACTGGAAGGTATTTTTCTCCATTAACTGTAATGGAGTTGAGCTCGAAAGCCGTGGGGGGCGGAGTTTCGTGTGACATCATCACGCCTCCCACGTAATCACGTGAACTGACTGTCAACGCAGTGTGTAGAAAACCAGGAAGACCTCCAAAAAGCGCTGAATAAAACATGCATTATATAATTGAGAAGGCAGCGAAACAATAAGAAGCGAGCGAGTGACATATACTACCATATTCATGAGTGCTGCTACTTTGGAAAGAAAGCAAGGTGTAAACCTAAACTTTAAATTAAGTTCATAGACAGGCTACGCTGGCGTTTCACATGCCCACAGGTAATGCGGGATACAAGTTTAATGAGAGGACGCAGGATATAAACGAGAGTTTTGATCACTTTGTAACTAAGTTAAAATTGTAGGTGAAGGGGTGTGCTTATGCAAATTCCGAGAGACTGTGTTTGTGGGGGATTAACAGTTAAGGTGGGTGGGGGAGTCACGTCATCATCTCCCCTACCATTTACCTCATTTCGCTCTGAGCTGAGCTCCGCGACTAACGCCGTCTTTCAAAGCAACTTCGTCAGACTGCCACCAAATACTCACAGAAAAATCCACAATTTAATACACACGCTGTCTCTAGAGTTTCTCCACACTGAATCCTCCAGGCACTACTTACAAAAGGTTACATTGACAATCGTTTACATTATTTTTAAAATCTTTCCTTTTCTTAGCACAAGCACAGCTGAGAAGCTTCGATGCATGTGCTCCATAACGCGTTAAAAAATAATGCATTTAATCACACTTTGCATTACAAGCAAAGGGGAACTTTTGTCAATGCATGATTTCCTGGTACACGATTACATTGATCAGCGCATCCCGATTCATTTTACCCTCGCACCACCTTAGTTTGAGAAGAAGTCTGAAAAATATGAGGTTAACACAGAAAAACAGATCACCAATTCAAGCTTTATGAATAATCGATTCGCCATCAATAATTGTTTTGGTAAAGCCATCCTCCTCCTTCCATTTTATAATTTTTCCGCCACTAGCCATGATTAAATGAACGGTGAAAAAGTAAGAGCGAAGCGAGGGTGACTTATTTAGGCAGGCATATATATGACAGCAACACTCATGACAATGTCAATCATGTTACGTTATTATTAAAATGTTTCCTTTTCTTTTCATTACTTCTTTAACACACTACTTCTCCGCTGCAGGCGGGTATTTTGCTATATATATATATGAATGACCTCCAAAGAGCGCTGAGACTTTTGATATCATGAGCGTGTCTGCAAAACTGGGGTCTCCTGCCCAGCAAAGTCGAGCAGCCAGCGCGCGCATAGCTGTGCCGCCTTTGAGACGCTGACTGCGCTTCTGCCTTAAGTCAAAGTGAGCACTTTTAATTTTTTCATCCTCCCCTGAGCTATAGCCCAGACAAGTGCAAACACGGACCCCTTTTCTACACCACGGCAAACTAATATTAAGGCGATTCACACTTTCTTTTGCACGCATACGATTATGAGGTTGTCAGCTCGGATTATGAAGACATGCACACGAGTGGAGGACTGACAGTGCCATCACAGCCGATTAATGGCAGGGACGTCTCACCAGTCTACACAAGACCACCGCGACTGTCCCCAAAAGGCGATCATAACGTCAGCGAACACATCTCTCTATACTATATAAAAGAAAAAGGCAACTTTCCTTTCTTTACACCTTTTTTCCTTTTATCCCAAACCAAAGCCTTTCTCTCTTAACACTGCAGAGGACACAAAACTAATTTTCTTTAATTGCTGGTAATGCCGGTAAGGCACATTACCAGAGGCACAAATTTGAACGTTCACATAGAAAATGTAATTTCTATACTACAGCCGTCGTGTAGCACCTTTCCAAAGGGATCTACTACCGAGAGATGATCCATATACATTTTAGCTGCTGTTAGTACTACTTACCTGTTGTGTTACACAGTCTTTAAAATGTAGTTTACCTGCAACCACTCCAGTAGTGCTCAATGTACCTGTACTTCTTAAAACGTTAATGTTTTTAATGTTTTACTGTTTAATAACTTATAGACTCTATTTTATTATTTTTCCCTTGCACTCAGTGACCAAAGCTATACACACACATATAGACACATACATATACCTGTGTATTATATATACATACACACACACACATATACACAGTGGTGTGAAAAACTATTTGCTCCCTTCCTGATTTCTTATTCTTTTGCATGTTTGTCACACAAAATGTTTCTGATCATCAAAAACATTTAACCATTAGTCAAATATAACACAAGTAAACACAAAATGCAGTTTTTAAATGATGGTTTTATTATTTAGGAGAAAAAATCCAAACCTACATGGCCCTGTGTGAAAAAGTAATTGCCCCCTGAACCTAATAACTGGTTGGGCCACCCTTAGCAGCAATAACTGCAATCAAGCGTTTGCGATAACTAGCAATGAGTCTTTTACAGCGCTCTGGAGGAATTTTGGCCCACTCATCTTTGCAGAATTGTTGTAATTCAGCTTTATTTGAGGGTTTATTAGCATGAACCGCCTTTTTAAAGGTCATGCCATAGCATCTCAATTGGATTCAGGTCAGGACTTTGACTAGGCCACTCCAAAGTCTTCATTTTGTTTTTCTTCAGCCATTCAGAGGTGGATTTTTTGGCGTGTTTTGGGTCATTGTCCTGTTGCAGCACCCAAGATCGCTTCAGCTTGAGTTGACGAACAGATGGCCGGACATTCTCCTTCAGGATTTTTTGGTAGACAGTAGAATTCATGGTTCCATCTATCACAGCAAGCCTTCCAGGTCCTGAAGCAGCAAAACAACCCCAGACCATCACACTACCACCACCATATTTTACTGTTGGTATGATGTTCTTTTCTGAAATGCTGTGTTCCTTTTACGCCAGATATAACGGGACATTTGCCTTCCAAAAAGTTCAACTTTTGTCTCATCAGTCCACAAGGTATTTTCCCAAAAGTCTTGGCAATCATTGAGATGTTTCTTAGCAAAATTGAGATGAGCCCTAATGTTCTTTTTGCTTAACAGTGGTTTGCGTCTTGGAAATCTGCCAAGCAGGCCGTTTTTGCCCAGTCTCTTTCTTATGGTGGAGTTGTGAACACTGACCTTCTATGAGGCAAGTGAGGCCTGCAGTTCTTTAGACGTTGTCCTGAGGTCTTTTGTGACCTCTCGGATGAGTCGTCTCTGCGCTCTTGGGGTAATTTTGGTTGGCCGGCCACTCCTGGGAAGGCTCACCACTGTTCCATGTTTTTGCCATTTGTGGATAATGGCTCTCACTGTGGTTTGCTGGAGTCCCAAAGCTTTAGAAATGGCTTTATAACCTTTACCAGACTGATAGATCTCAATAATATCTGTTCTCATTTGTTCCTGAATTTCTTTGGATCTTGGCATGATGTCTAGCTTTTGAGGTGCTTTTGGTCTACTTCTCTGTGTCAGGCAGCTCCTATTTAAGTGATTTCTTGATTGAAACAGGTGTGGCAGTAATCAGGCCTGGGGTGGCTACGGAAATTGAACTCAGGTGTGATACACCACAGTTAGGTTATATTATACGGGGGCAATTACTTTTCACACAGGGCCATGTAGGTTTGGACTTTTTTTCTCCCTAAATAATAAAACCATCATTTAAAAACTGCATTTTGTGTTTACTTGTGTTAAATTTGACTAATGGTTAAATGTGTTTGATGATCAGAAACATTTTGTGTGACAAACATGCAAAAGAATAAGAAATCAGGAAGGGGGCAAATAGTTTTTCACACCACTGTGTGTATATATATGTGTGTGTGTGTGTGTATGTATGTATATGTATGTAGACTCAAACCCATTATGAAAGCAGCAATCCAAGCTGTGAGAAAACAGTAAAAAGGAGGCGTGTCAGACGTCGTGGTACATTTTCTGATGTAGCTAGACGAAAAACAATTTCGTGACGCTGCCGCCAAATACACAAAACAATTACTTTGTCAATCATGTTACATTATTTTTAAAATGTTTCCTTTTCTTTTTCATAACTTCTTTTAACACACGCCATCGCAGCGAAGCGCGGGTATTTTGCTATATATATATATATATATATATCCCAGTGACAAAACAATTACGTTAACAATCATGTTACTTTATTTTAAAAATTTGTCCTTTTTTCATATCTTCTTTAACACACTACTCTCCGCTGCGAAGCGCGGGTATTCTGCTAGTATATATACAGTATATACACTGCTCACAAAAATTAAAGGAACACTTTAAAGAAACACATTAGATACATCAGATCTCAATATGAAGTTGGATATCTATACAAATAACGACAGGGCAATGTCTTAGGGACAAATGTCTTTTAATGGAAATAAAAGTTTTCTGCCTACAGAGGGCTCAATTGTGTAGACACCCTAAAATCAGAGTGAATTGAAGATGTGGCAGGCTAGTCCATTTTTTCAAAAACTTAATTTCTGCTACTCAAAATGCTTTTCAGTGGCCCCCACGAGCTTGTATGCATGCTTGACAACGTCAGGGCATGCTCCTAATGAGACGACGGATGGTGTCTTGTGGCATTTCCTCCCAGATCTGTATGAGGGCATCCCTGAGCTGTTGTACAGTCTGAGGAGCAACCTGGCGGTGCCTAATGGACCGAAACATAATGTCCCACAGATGTTCTATTGGGTTTAAGTCAGGGATCGTGAAGGCCATTCAATTGTTTCAATTCCTTCATCCTCCAGGTATTGCCTGCATACTCTTGCCACATGAGGCCGGGCATTGTCGTGCATTAGGAGGAAACCAGGACCTACTGCACCAGCGTAGGGTCTGACAATGGGTTCAAGGATTTCATCTCGATACCTTATGGCAGTCAGAGCACCATTTCCTACGCAGTAGATGTCTGTGCGTCCCTCCATGGATATGCCTCCCCAGACCATTACTGACCCACCACCAAACCTGTCATGTTGAACGACGTTGCAGGCAGCATATCGTTCTCCTTGTCTTCTCCAGACTCTTTCACGTCTATCACAGCTGCTCAGGGTGAACCTGCTCGTCTGTAAAAGTACAGGGCCAGTGGCGGACTTGCCAATTCTGGTGTTCTTGAGCAAATGCCAGTCGAGCTCCACGGTGCTGGGCAGTGAGCACAGGGCCCACTACAGGACTTCGGGCCCTCAGGCCATCTTCATGAAGTCTGTTCCTGATTGTTTGGGTAGAGACATTCACACCAGTGGCCCTCTGGAGGTCATTCTGTAGGGCACGAGCAGTGCTCAGCCTGTTCCGCCTTGCACAAAGGATCAGGTATCGGTCCTGCTGATGGGTTGAGGACCTTCTACGGCCCTGTCCAGCTCTCCGAGAATAACAGCCAGTCTCCTGAAATCTCCTCCATGTTCTGGAGATTGTGCTGGGAGACACATTAAACCTTCTTGCTGCAGCACGTGTGGATGTGCCATCCTGGAGAAGTTGGACATCCTGTGCAACTTCTGTAGGGTTAAGGAATCGCCTCATACTGCCAGTAGAGATGATTACTCAAGCCAAAACTAGCACGAGTGGAAAACCAGCCAAAAAAGATCAAGAGGGAGAAACTTGAAATGACCTCCACATGTAAAACCAGTCCTGTTTTGAGGGTTTTCTAATTGTTGCCACTTTAGTGCAACTGTTGTTAAGTCCATGAACACCAATACAGCTGAAAGTGATTAACAATGACCTCAGCTGTTTAACCAACCAGAAAATTATCCGACAGGTTTAATTGATTTCATGCCAGGCCCAATAAAAAAAGTGTTCCTTTAATTTTTGTGAGCAGTATATATATATATATATATATATATATATATATATATATATATATATATATATATATATATATATATATAGTACTGTGAAAATAGCTCAACAGTGTGTCTGTGCTTTTGTATTATACAAATTGTAGTTTTTGCTGTAAAATTAGTTTTCCATATTTACAATAAACAAAATGGGCTTTCTAAATCCTGTAATATTTTATTACTGAAGTGTACAGTTACATAACTTGGTAATGAAAGTGGAGACATATTACCCCTTACCAGTGTAGATTAGCACACTGATCTATGGTTTTATTTCTTGAGTTTATCTATTGACACTGATGTTGTTTATTTCCTTTGTTTTTGTGTTTTTAGTGTGTACTCCTGTTTTCAGATATTAGGTTATAATTTGTTGATCATGTATTTTTTCCCCTCTCATATATGTAAATGAATATGTGCAATCAAAAATACAAATATCCTTAGAGCTGCTGGTTTGAAACAAGGAGACCCAAAGTTCAAATCCTGAACTCCCTCTATGCAGTTTGCATGTTTTCTGCATGGCTTTCCTGTGAGTGCCTTGGTGTCCTCCCACATTCTAAAGACGTGCTGAAATGGCTGTGCTGAAATGGCTCCTTGTGTGTGTGTGTGTTTTACATGTCATGGGTTGGCACCCTGTCCAGGGATTGTTCCAGCCTTGTACCTGATTTTTACTGGCATACTCCCCAGCTTCGCTGTGAACCTGCTTAGGATAAATGGGTTTAGAAATTGAATAAATGGAACCCTACAGTGAAGTATGGCGTGGTCGTGGCAGCATCATGCTGTGGGGTGTGCTTCTCAGCAGCAGTGGCAGGGAGTCCAGTCAGAACGAAGAGAAGGATGAATATAACCAAACACAGAGAGGTCCTTTAAGGAAAACCTGCTCCATCATGCACACGACCTCTGAATGGGATGATGGTTCACCTTTCAGCATGACAATAACCAGAAATATGCAGTCAAGGCAATGCTGTAGTGACTTTGGGACAAGCGTTTGGCATTAATTGGCCCAGCATAACTTTAAACCCCATAGAACACTGGAGGAAGGACCTGAAGATGGAAGTTTATAGTTGCTTCTCTTCCAGTTTAATGGAGCTTGAGGGGTTCTGCCAAGAAGAATTGGATAAGCTGCATAAATCTAGTTATGCAAAACTATTAGAGACTTAACCAAGAAGACTAGAAGCTCTAATTGCTGCCTAAGAGGTATCTACAAAGTACTGATTAAGAGTCTGAATACTTAGATGAATGAGAGGGTTCGAATTTAGATTTTTTAATTAATTGGCAAACCTTTCTGAAAGTATGTTTTCACTTTGTCAATTATAGGTTGCTAAATGCAAATTGACAGCTAAAACTGGCAACATTATCAGTTTAAAGTTAAATATATAATACATTAAAGTGTGTGGAAAGTGAAGGGGTCGAAATACTGTTTGAATCCTCTTCAATAAAAATTATCTTTATAAATTTCTAGTATGTAAAATATAAGGTCAATGATGGCACCCCTCTTGTATGTATAAATTGAGAAAGCCACCTGTTTTCCGTGCATTTTTTAAAATCACACTCTTAAGCTACATAGGAATCTAACTTCCTCAGGAGCTCCCATTGGATGGAAGAATAGCCCTTTTCTGTCTGTACACCAGACTCCTGGAGTATTACTAATCAAACTGACAAGCCTGTATTCGAGTAGTGGGAAGAAACCAGAATCCCCTTAATAGTATCAGCTCTGGTTGGGTTTTATAGATAAATAGCCTTTCTGTCTTTTTATAAGCCAAAGTTACTCATTTTTTAGATTACCGCTTTTTTTTTTCCTCAGGAGAATTTCAGAAGGACTTATACTTTAAAGATTAACAAAATACAAACATTATATACTATAAACTAGAATTGGAACTTTGGTGTCTACTGGTTTTGATAGGAAGTTTTCAAATGAAATTAGTTCTTTCTCTCCTGTTATTTAAATCTCTGCATGTTAGCAAGAAAACCCCTGTAGATTTAGCCATTCTCCTGTTATTTGTTAGTTCAATGGTAGAACTTCCTGTTGATTATTTATTCCTAAATGACATAATATTCTAAATACATTATTCAAAACTTCCATGTCTTAATGGCCACTTGAGGGTTTTTCAAGATTCAAAAGCCTGGCTTAAGTGCAGCTTGTTAAGAGTATGTGGTGTTCAGAGGTTTCCTTTTACAATATTTAAATGTTCACGTTAGTCCAATGAATTTAGTAATCTTTAGTTGGAACTGAAGTTTGCCGGCTTTAAAGTGTAGTGAACTCTGTGTTATACTAATTTACATAGACATGATTTATTAAGATTGGTCAATTTTAGTGTTAACAGCTGAATACACCGACTATCTAGCTGAAATACAGGAACAGTTTATCCCTAGACATGTTTTAATATCATTTATTCTATTTCAGTTGGTAATAAAGTGATACACTGAATTGTGCCATACAAGCATGCTAATTTTACCATTTTTTTTTAATCCTTTCGTAAAGCACTGTTTATTTATATTAACAAATATTGTACCTGGTTTTCTGTGCTATCAGCCTAATATGTCTTTCAAGCATGATGAGTTAAGACAGCCTAATTTACTAGCAAGGTTCGTTCTTTCTTTTTTTTTTTTTAGTAAAAAAATGGTTAACTAGACTGGGAATGACTGACTCAGTGATGAAAACTGCAACTTGCAAATTATCTTGAAAAACAGGACAACACATTTACACTATCCCAAAAGACATGCTATTCTGCCAACTGTCGTACACCTAAGCCTGCTTAATAATTCATATTCCTTTCTTGGAATGGCCACTTCATCATGTAAAGTGTAATGACAAGTATATGTAGGACTATGAACATATAATTATCCAAGTTTTTATTAAATTAGATTTACAGAGTACATTCAAATGTTTTAGTAAAATCTGTAACAGGTTCCTTGTATGAATTGTCAGGCAATTTATTTACCATATTAGGTTCATGCTATTCTGTTGTTATGTTCCAGCTACCAGTTCCAGATCAAACTTGGTTGGCATGTATAGTACCCCCCTACACTAAGACCAAATTGGAAAAAAATAATTGTATGTATGAGGACATTATGATCTGTTCTGCAACTTTAAAATCTGTTTTTTCAGAAATTTAGTTTTCCATTTGGTCTTTGGTGTTTTGGTATTTGATCTCAATCAGTCATGTAGGTAATATTTTTGTAAATAGAATGTCAACATTTTTGTTTCATTTCCATTGTTACAAAGTCCTAGGTGTCATCCACATATCATGTTCCACAGAATTGCCGGATCAGTAGATATGGAAGGAATATTGAAAAATGCCTGACTTTTTGCTGGTTTTAATTGGCTAAAATAGAATTGCTGCATTAAATAATGTGCCTGCCAGCAGCCAATAAAACAGCAGTATAGGGTCACATCTTCTTTTGATAAAGGCAGGAGGCAACCTAGATCAGTCGCCAAATCAATTAAAAGGACTCTCTTTAGAAAAAAGATTACTATTACACTGCCTCTTTACAGCTTCATTATTTGAATAGTACATTTAATGTTCTAATGAAGATGGAAACGGTCAAAATGGTTATCTTAAAAATATCGAGCTACTAAGTTCTTCCTTAATGTCTATTCAATAGTAGTTGTTTATTGTTGAAATGAAACAGATGGCCCACTTCCACATCCTCTGAAGCCACATTTATTTTGTGGAACATCATAAATAACACATCATTCTTGATTAAAGATGCATTTGTAGGGATGAGCACAACTAAGTGGGCTGGGCTGGTTTAATTGGTGCAGCTTCCATGGTAGCTAACCTTAGAGTTCTGATTTGCTTTAAATTTTTTTGCTAGCCCTGCATATAAAGGTGTTTTCATAATATTACTAGCCAAAGTACTCTGTCTTCAGGTATATTTGTATAATGGGTTAAGGTAAAAAAGCAAATATTTGTGCTTTTAAATGTTGACTGTCTTGTCATTACTAGTTAAAATCAAATGTCCTATCTATCATGTAGATATTCTCTGTGTATGACTGGGTGCCGTAATTGTAACTTCTTGTTGGTCAGGAATATGGTTTACTTACTGTGGTTTTACAAATAGATGTTTAATCCCACATTCATAAATAGGATCTCTTACTGAATAATTGAACCATAGATACAACATGCAAGCTAAGCAAAACTGCTGCGTTTTGTATTCTCTCTGTTGAACCCCTGTTCAGGATGAAACTTTTGAAACTCCATACACTCTGTATGTTTAGTTGGGTTAAGTATAATATACAATACATGCAGAATATTATGATTATTTTACTCAGCTGTTTTGGGGCAATGTGTGGTTGTTGTGGTGTTGGCTTTCCTATTATGACTTCCAGGGAAATTCTTGAAACTCCAAGGAATCTATATTGTTAAATTGCATGAGCAATATTATAAATACAAAATTTAATGTAGACATAGCCGTTTTTTGAGTGGTGTGCAATTTTTGTGTTAGTCTCCCCTCACTCTACAACCTGGACTCCTCTGTCATTTCCACTGAATCACTGACATAAAACTGTAGTGGTAAGTAAGGCCAAATCTAAACAATATGCCAAATTCATTACGGTCACATGAATTGTGCAATTTTGGTTTTGCACCCATTCCTCATTATAGCCCTGTTTCTCAATGGAGATTCTGAAATGCCTTAAAGTCTACAATTTTTTAGTTGTGTTTACAGTAATATGCATCTTATTAATTTTGGCTCAGTCATTGTGATGGATTTTGTTTTGCTTGCTCTTCTATTACAGCTTTCCTTCCAGATGAAATTTTTTAAATGCTATGTAGCCTGAATTTCGTTAAATTTTACTAAGGTCCACATGGCTATTTTGGAATAAAGCAATGTTTTTGTGTTGCCCCCATTATAACCTTTCGGGTAAATATTTTTAAAGCCATATAGCCTATATTTTAAGTTGGACCAACAAACTGTTAATGTGATTTCAAGCTAGAAATGGAGTCCTTAGTGTGCAAAATAGATAATTAACATCAAAATGAGTCTAAAAATCCAAGATGAACAAAAAGATTTTATTTATGTAGATTATAATATTTTACAAAAGTCATTTGTATTAATGCATAGCTAATGAACCTAACATAATTATTCTTCTGGTTACTTAGATCCCAGAGATATTGAGCCCTTTGAAATTTCCCACACACAATGATATCCAGTTGATAACATCTTTTCAGTAGTGTTTGAAAGGACCCAAGGGGTAGGCTAGTATATTGATCTTGTATTTGCTACCTCCTTTGCTGATGTCAATAATGTAATTCAATCCATTTTAACTGCCTACTCGGAATAATATTTTAGCATAATGTGCTGCCCATTTTTACTATTTAGTCAGACTAACCTATTGTTGATATGAGGTTGGTGGAGGGCTTGTGTTTCACACACTTGGACTGTCGTGGAATAAGATGGAACAATGCTTTTGTACAGCTTGATTATCAAATTTTGAAACAAATGTTTAAAGTAAATTCACCACATTCAAACTGGTCCTGAGGCATTTCTAAGCATTGCATCTCATGATGCTGGTGAGTGTTGTAAATCATATTTGTGAAGGTACATGAAATAACCACCAATCTTTAAACACATTTAAAATGTACCAAAGAAACTATGTACCTCCTGCTTTACTAATCCACTTGACTCAACACTTAATTTTCATGAAATCGGAATAGTTTTGATTTATTTAATTAATTTTCAGGTACTTAAGCTGAAATAAATTATTTAAATGTTTACTTTCAAGATCTTGGGTAGAATTAAACATTCCTTAATGGATAAGGCCTGACATTTAGTAAAGTATTGAAGTTATATCATTATATTAACAAAATATAAAATCAGAATAATGAAATGGGAGCATTCTAGGTGGCACCTCAGGGTATGACAGTAATGTTGATGGTGGTGGTTTGGATTGAGTTAGGTTAGGTTATGTAGTTTGAAATAATTTTCATGAGTGCACAACTGATGATTTGCATGTAAACCATCTCTACCTGTGTATCTTGTGATTATATAAACTCAATTGATTCTCAGGCTGACATCTAATTTGAGTACAAGTAATTATTCTGAGATTAAACTTGCTGTTTATGGAGAATAGGTTTGATTTTTCAAATATTTCAATAAATTAGGACTCTATCATTGATATCTTATTGATTATCATCTGGTGTTGATTTTGTAAACAAAAGAGTGACTTATCTTGATCACAAACGATTCTGCAAGTAAAGTAAGCGTTTGTTACTCTAAGTAGTGCTATATATGATTTATTATAAAAGTGCTACAATCTACTCTTAAATCGATAAGTTTATTCTTTAGTGACTTCATAGCCTTCAAAACAGAGACTGGGTTATGGCTGCACTTGATTCTGCATGTTCCCCTGGATACTTCTTAAACCCCTTCTAATACAAGTTGTTCTGTACCTATATTAACAGTAAAGAATAACTACGAGCAGATCTTGAATTCAAATAATATACAATCTCAAACATGCCTAATTTAATGTAGGTTGATACAGCATGAATTCATATGTGTATGTTGAATTGACTGTTGTGTACACACTTAGATTTTTAAGTTGTTTGTTTAGGCAAAATTATCATGCTAAATTTTAAGAAGTTTGCTACTGTTAAACCACCTACATTAATTAAAAAAAGAATAATTTGAAAAAATCTACAACCAAATGAATAATCTATACAGCATTTACTTGTATTGTGTTATGCACATTATTATGTTTGTTTTCCTCCCATTTTCAATGTGACTTTCTTAAATCCTGAAATGGGTAAATCTTCTTTAGGTTAGTGCTAGCTTCAAATATATAAATTTAAGTAGACTTGCTCCTTGATGAATATAATTTTGTAACTAGAATTATTTAAATAATGCCAGCATTTCCCATATTATACTCGGTCTCAGATGTACTAGTGTTCCTGATTAACTAATTAACCAAACAAATATTTCTTTGGCCTGTGGGAGGAAAACTGGAGAACCACTAAAGTAGCTTCCACAGATGCAAAGGTAACTTCAAACAGGAGCTCAGGCCAAAATGTAAAGTCTCCTGGATCTCTGAGGTTATCATTATTGGTATGCCTTTACCTACTAGATCTTAACTCGCTCAAACCAAAAACTGCATCCATGTTTTTGTTTAAGACTTTGAGTAACACACAAACTAGTGGTGTGGACCTTCCAGTCCTTAGGTGGCATCTGGCAGCATGCTTTTGTTCTAACCAGGTTCCCAACCAACAAGTCACTTTACCTTTTAATTAATCTCATTGATGAATTGGTCTTTATTCTTCTCCTAATCTGTGTAATATGATTTGCATTCAAGAAAAATTTACAAACACTTGTAGTTTGGTTATAGTTTTAAGTTCTTTACTCTCACTTTTTTGTGTATTATCTTTTAATTGTACCTTAATAATGACAATTTATGATAAGCAGAGTAGACACAAGGATAAATGATTTCAAATGTGTAAATACTACAGTTTCTTCAGCATCAGACCCACTAGCATTCTTCTTATAAATTCATGACTTTCATATCTAGAACACCTAAGGATCATATAACACACAAAAATGTATGCTGGTTGCTGAAAAAAAATATGCAATTTTAAAATTTCTGGAATCAAGTCTTTAATTATTCTGTAATTTTATCCTGCTGTCTACTCATTTGTAATTATTTTATGGAGTAAAAAAAGAGAGTACCAAAAAAAAAACCTTACATGGCAAAAATATACATTTTTCTAAATCTTCTTTTACATGCGTAAATCTTGCATTATTATTTTTTTCTAAACATAGAACAAGGAGAAAACAAAAAATTACCAGCTATTTAAACAATGAGATCATTAGAGGTAAAAAGACTTATTGATTGTGAAACTGAGAGGAGAAAAAAACCTGCAGCTACAGGGATCACCCAGAGAATGTTGATTTTTAAATCACAGATACAGATATTTCACTGATGTTCACAATTTAATTACTGTTAAGAAACCCAACTTTAGAAAGGAAAATTTTAATGCTTGTTCATTTAGGTATAAGGGCACTTAAGGAGAGGTTTGTTCTTTATTAATATATCCCTGTTAAATATTTGGCTTTATTTAAATGAAGTTTTCCAAATTTGTTTAACACTTTTTGTTTACTCTGAGCAGAGTAGGGGATATGAGCTTTCCTTTCTCAGATAAAAACCATTTGGTGTGGAGGGTTTAAATATACAGCATAACTACCTGTTCATTTCTGGAGTTCAAATACATGCTTCTCTAAAAATGCTACTTAACTGGTGAGATCTAAATGGAAAAGAGGAGGTTTTTTTAGTCTCAGTGGAGATGAGACAGCAGGTGAATGGTACTTGCCTGTTCTAATAGAGCTTGATGCTGGGGCTATTTAAATGCAAATGTCTATGCCTTTTTTAACACCATCTGTTGTCCCTGCGGCCAGTATGTGGTGTCCCTATGGTGTATGCAGGACAGACGGAAAAGCTTCAGGGTGGGAGGCAGTTTACTTGAATTTGTAACACCCTACAGCAACATACGGTGTGGGGGGTGGGAGGCATCAGCATTAAGTAAAACCCATTTGGGCTTTTTCAAAGGGATAATGTATGAATTAATAACATCAATTGCTGCAAAGACCCTTTATAATAAGAAGCAATCAAACCCAAGAAGCAGTTAAAACTTACTGATCTGCCTACAGTAGCAAGACGTTGTAAATGGAGGGGATGCTAATTCTTTGTAACTCTTGCCATGAGACAACAGCAGTGGTTTAATAAATTGACATGATTGTTAATTTAATGTTTGTTTTTTCCCTTTTGTGATAGTACTGTATATACACTGCATTTTTTTTTGTATATGATTATTCCAAACTTAGGTAAAAACCATATGCATTTAGGTACATTCATTTCATAACCTGTAAAATCCTCTTACAAAGCTACTTTAAAGCACCAGTGAGAGACATCTCTAAATGCATTGAATTTAAACTTAATTGAATTAATACTTGAACTAATAACATTCTTGGTTTTTAACTGTTGCTGGGGCAAGGTACTGTTCTCTGGTTGTATGTGTCAACATTTTCTTGTTGGCGTATCAGGGACAAAAAGTGTTTTCTCTTACTACTTGTGTTTGAATATTTTAACCGCTATAAATTATCCAGTGTTTTAATGATGACATTATTAGGATGATTAGGTGAATGACTACTGCCCCGACCTCCTGCTTTGTGGTGGAAATAGGATTCCTCTTTTAATTGGTTTTAGTGCTCTTTAGTAACAAACCTGTACTCTTGAGTAATAAGAAACATGGCATGATGTTTATTTCGTGTAATGTCTTTTTAGACAGTTATACATGAAAAGAAATGAGAAAAATCTTTCTCTAATCTAACCCTCATCCTGATAAGATTTGCACAAAAATGACTTGTGCTTCCATATCGTTTCTCACTACTATAAGAGGAGTTGTATTCCTTCTGTGTATTAACTAGCAATAATTTAAAATATATATTCATACACAGTGGCAAGCAAATGTTTGGGCACCATTACTTAAAATGTCTGTTACTGTGATTAGTAAAGTGAACAGAAGATGAACTGATCACTAAAAGGCATAATGTTAAATTTATTCCAATTCAGTATATTGTTTTTGTTTTATGCAATTGTACAGTGAAAAAAGGAAAGGAGCAGTATGCAAAAGTTTAGACTTCTCCAAGATATTGGAGGTAGCTTTTTCCTAGTTTATAATGTTATGAAATGGCAGTTACCAGGGATGGTAGAGGTCAGGTTGAGGTCTAGAAGACCAAGAAAACTTTCTGAAAGAGGTACTCATTGTATTGTTAGAAAGGCAAATAAAACCCTCTGTTTGACAGCAAAAGACCTTCAGGAAGATTTTGCAGACTCTGGAGTGGTGGTGCACTGTTGTACTGTGCCGCGACACGTAAATTAATATGAACTTCACGGTAGAGTCAGCAAAAGAATACCTTTCCTGCATCCTAGCCACAAAATTTAGTGCCGGCAGTTTGCAAAAGAACATCTAAATTAGCCTGATGCATTTTGGAAACAAGTCTTGTGGACTGATGAAGTCATAATAGAATGTTTTGGCCACATTGTAAAAAAGGTAAATTTAGAGATAAAAGGCTGACGAATTCCAGGAAAAGAACACCTCTCCAACTATTAAGCAGGGGAGTGGATTGATCATGATTTGGGCTTGTGTTGCAGCCAGTGGCACAGGGAATATGTAATTGGTAGAGGGAAGAATGGATTCAAATAAATACCAGCAAATTCTGGAAGCAAACATCACACCATCTGTTGTTTTTTTTTTTTTTTTAATTTATTTATAAAAAAGATGAAGTTAAAAAGAGGATGGATCCTACAACAAGATAATGATATGGAACACACCTTAAAATCTACAATAAAATATCTGAAGAGGCACTAGCTAATGGTTTTGCCATGGCCATGTTGATAGATCTCAAAAGAGCAGTGCATGCAAGATGGCTCATGAATCTTGCAAAATTGGAAGCCTTTTGCAAGGATGAATGGGTGAAAAATACCCCAAGCAAGAATTGAAAGACTCTTAGCTGGCTACAAAAAGCATTTACAACATGTGATACTTACCAGAGGGGTTGTTGCTAAGTACTGATCATGTTGGGTGTCCAAACTTTTACTTCAGGCCCTTTTCATTTTTCAGTGTTTTGTACCTGTGAATGATGGAAATAAAAATGGAATCTTGCTTAAAATATTAAAGAAATGTGTAATCTTTAACTCCTTTTGTTGAACAGTTTATCTTCTGCTTACTTAACTATTCACAGTAACAGACATTTTAAGCAAGGGTGCCCAAAAATTTTCTTGCCACTGTGAATGTATATTTTTTTTTAGTAGTGCCTTACTCGGCGAGCAAAAAATGTGCTTCTTACTTCCTTCAAGAAGATTGTAATTAATATAATTGATAGTAATTAATGCTTTATTATTTCACAGGGTTTCATATGTTTTCTGGTTCTTGGAGAGAACTTTAAGGGTTGTTTTGATCTGTGCTGCTCCACGTAGCTAATTCTTATAAATTTGGCCCCCACCACATTTTTTTTTTTTTACAGGTGTGCTAGACTCAAACATTGGTTTGTCTTACTCCCTATAAACAGTTAAAATATGTCTACCAGTGCATGGATTAAATTACTGTATACTAACCCAGAAGCTTCAGTTTGCATCAATAACATTTGCTCAGACTACTTTAAACTAGAACGTGGCACAAGACAAGGATGCCCTTTGTCACCGCTGCTGTTTGCGATTGCCATTGAACCACTGGCAATACATTGTTGAAATACTGATCAGATAAAGGGGATTAGCAGAGAAGGACTGGAACAGAAAATCTCATTATATGCAGATGATATGGTACTGTATATTTGGACCCAGAAAATTCTGTGCCTGCAGTCTTAGCAGCACTCACAGAATTTCAAAAGCTCTCTGGTCTCAGAATTAATCTGAATAAAAGTGTACTCTTTCCGGTGAATTCTCAAGCATATAATATTAGATTAGACACCCTGCCTTTTATCATTGCAGAACAGTTTAAATACCTAGGGGTAAACATCACAAGTAAACATAAAGCTCTATATCAACAAAATTTAAAAGTCTGCATGGAAAAAAATTAAACAAGACTTGCATAGATGGTCAACCCTTCATCTCACACTAGCTGGAAGAATTAACACTGTTAAGATGAATATTCTTCCTAAGCTCCTTTTTTTATTTCAAAACATCCCAATATACATTAATAAATCGTTCTTTAAGCAATTAGATTCAACAATAACCTCATTTATTTGGAATTCAAAACATCCACGCATCAAAAGAGCGACCCTACAAAAACAAAAGGCAGAAGGCGGCATGGCTCTACCTAACTTCCAGTTTTATTACTGGGCGGCAAATATACAGTCGATAAGAACCTGGACACAAATAGAAGAACATACACAGGCATGGACCGCAATAGAAGTAAAATCCTGCAGTACTTCTTTGTATTCCTGCTCTGCGCTCCAATAAACACACGTTATCGGCAATACACTAATAACAATTGTGCTCCACTCACTTAGAATCTGGAACCAATGTAGAAAGCATTTTAAGACGGAGAAGCTTCTATCTGTGGCACCCCTGCAAGAGAACCACCTCTTTCAACCTTCACAAACATATGCAGTTTTTAATATCTGGAAAAAATTTGGAATTAATTTGCTTAGAGATCTTTATATAGACAATGTCTTTGCATCCTATGAACAATTACATTCCAAATTTAACATTCCAGCTACACATTTCTTTCACTATCTTCAAATCAGGAACTTTGTTAAACAGAACCTTCCAGATTTTCCTCATCTTGCACCCTCATCCACGCTGGAAAAATATTGCTCAATTTTGAGGAATTAGACTCCATCTCTACAATATATAAAATCATTTTACAATCCCTTCCTTTCAAAGATCCAAGAGGACACTGGGAAAAAGACCTCTCAATTAATATATCAGAAAAGGAGTGGAAAGTAGCAATGCAGAGAATTATACAACTCAAAATTATATATCGAGCACATCTGTCTCGACTAAAACTCTCAAAATGTTTCCAGGGCATGATCCAACCTGCGAGCGTTGCAACCAAGCCCCAGCCTCACTGGGTCACATGTTCTGGGCCTGCACCAAATTAACATTATTCTGGACAAAAATTTTTAATTACCTCTCAGACAGCCTTGGACTCACAATCCCTCCTAACCCATTAACAGCTGTGTTTGGGGTTCTTCCAGAGGGGCTTAAAGTGGAGAAGGACAAACAAATTGTGATTGCATTCACTACACTGTTGGCACGCAGACTTATTCTGATAAACTGGAAGAACCCAAACTCTCCTCTTTTAAGTCAGTGGGAAACTGATGTGTTATACTATTTAAAATTGGAAAAAATCAAATACTCAGTTAGAGGATCTGTACAGACTTTTCAAAACATGGCAGGATCTAATCAGTAATATTTTAAAATAAGTTTATAAAGCACAGAGAATTTATTAATTTAGGTATTTTTACAAGCCTTAAATTTTACACCGTTTGGCTTGCTCTCTCTCTCAGGGGTGGGGATCGATCTGTTCTTAACATAATTCTTTTTTTTGTAAAAACTTGATTGCTATGTATTGATTGTAATAAAATTAATAAATAAAAAAAAAAAAATATGTCTACCAGTGACTCACACCGGACCTACAGAGCCTCAATTGCAATGACCTATAGACTTTGAGACCGACATAAGACCACATGGCGAATTCCAAATGAAGCAAGAAGTCTGTACTTAGTATGTACTTTGAAAATGTTTGCCTGAATGCATATTTTTTTATGTTAGTGGCCTTGTGCATTAGCTTTAAAGAATTTTTTTAAATAACAATTTTATTTACCCTGCTTCAAATTGTATTTTCTCTATGTACGCATTGCAGTGGACTGTCAGGAATGGTTGGATTTTTAGAAGCTGGTGCAGGGATCCTACCCAAATTGGGAAAAGTATTCACAATGCTGTTTTTGTATTATGGGATTATAGAGTAATATTGTACTTATGTTGCAATTTGTAAGGGGGCTAAGTATCACCTCTGTGAAGACTCCTAATTTGATAAATAATAGATAATCTGTTGTAGGGTACAGTGGAACCTTGGGTCACGAATGTCTCCAAACATGTACAAATTGGGTTACGACCAAAAAGCTCGCCAAACTTTTGCATCTGTTCACGAGCACACACTCGGGTCAGACGTGCATCGTGGTATAGCGGGTCCACAGCTCACGTCAAGTGGCCAGTTTTAAATAAATAATCGCCGCGCTTACAGCTTAGCGAGTGGGTGTGGTGGTTGATTGCTACAGCTGCCACGTACTCTTCATAAATAGAAGCGCGAGGCGGCTAAAGGGAGGAAAAAGAAAAAGATGGAGGTTGCGGAATGAGGAAGTAAGCAGGAAGCAGTTTGGAAAGAACTGGTGTGAGTGAGCGAGCGAGCGAACGCGTGCTCACAGGCAGGCAGCTGGACAGTGAGCCCAATCAGGGGTGTTTTGGCCGACACTCAGTGGAGCAGAAGGAAGCAGTCGCTCCAGCTAAACGATGAAGGAGCTGGAGTGACCAGAAAAAGGAGGGCTGGCCGCGTAAGGCTGAGAAGGCAGTTAAAGAATACACTGGGCTTGTTTTTAAAGAGACTGCTTCGAGCATTGTTTTAACCTTGTTGTATTTAATGAAGACTTTTTTCTCTAGGATTTTAACCCCCAGTTCATTTCTGTTTTTGTGGGATTTATTTATTGAAGAATTCTGAAAGAACTGCACTTTATTTATTTTGAACATTGTTTTTGATTGTTGTTTTTTTGAGTATAATAAAAGCACTTGGCACTTTTTGCACCATCTGATTGCTCCATTGTTGTGCCTCACTGTCGTGCTCATCGGTAACATTACCGATGGTGACAGGTTTAAGGGCTCCCGGAAGCGAGATGGGAGCATGCAGTGAACCCACATTGTCATAGACTTCACCTCAAAACTGTAATCTCCTCTCCACCCAGTTCCTCCTCACTTCCTTCATGCCAGAACTCTACTCATGCAAGGTTAGTTTTCTTGGTTGTTTATGGTTAGTTTTTGTATAAATTATGGATTTTTCAAATGTTAATTTTTTTCCCTGTGCTTAAAAATCGGTTTGTAAGGCTATAGCGTGAACTCTTGCAATGTTAGTTTTCTCTGTTCAGGGTTTTCTCAGTGTTATTCAATGTTTTTACATTTAGTTTACTATACACTGTGCATTCTATGGTATAATTAACTATTTTTGTACTTAAGATTCTTTTTTAAAAACAAAAAAAAAAAATTTACATACAGCTCGTATGGTCTGGAACAGGTTAATTGTATTTACATACAATCCTATGGGGGGAAATTACTTCGGGTCACGACCAAATCAGGTTGTGACCAGAGTTTTGGAGCGAATTATGGTCGTGACCTGAGGTTCCACTGTACTTACACCACAAAACTGTTGTGGATTATACCAACCTCCGCCTCCTCCTATCCCCCAAACAACACCACACCATACCATGCCATACCTAAAAGCTTCAGCATATTGGCTAATGCCCTGGGATTCCTGGCTCTAGAGCCCATTACAGTCCAAGTGATATTGGTTAGATATAAACAATAGTCCTAGAGAGACTGATTGTTCTCCATCTGGGTGTATTTGTGACTTTCCCCTTGGGAGTAACAAAGTGTCTGTGTGTGTAGAGAGAAAAAAATTCTTCATAATTTTTAAGGTGTTTATTTTGGTGAGTGTTCCCTTGTTGTTACTATTATTTAAGAATTAAACGGCATTGTTTGAAAATCTTCATTGTGGAGACTAGAAATTTATTTTTTGTTACATCTTGGTAGTAAATCATTGTGTTTGTTTACAGATGGATTTGATTGCAGATATATTTGCTTCCTTAAGATAGTGCTAAATGTTGTCTACTTCAACTCTAATTGTATATTATGCAGGATCTTGGAATCATTTTTTGATTTTTTTTTTAAATTTACATATAATTATATTAGTAACTGGTCTAATGATTAGCAGAAGTGTTGTGGGAATTGGGGGGGAGAAAAATTAATCATGGACTTGAAGCAGAAACCATGACATGTTTTAAAAAACATTTGGATAAGATATTAGAAAATCCTAGTTATTAGCTAACCGCATGAGCCTGATGGACTAAACGGTTTCCTCTAATTTGTCAAACCTTCTTTATTCGTATCACTTTATTAATCCAGTATTTTATAACCATTCAATTCTGGAATAATTTGCAGTTTGACGTTTCTTATATATATATATATATATATATATATATATATATATATATATATATATATATATGAGTGGAATTTAAAATTCATTGATTTGAGCCTGGTATGATATTAATAATAAAGTGGAGGAAAAAAAAAACATTTATAGCTTAAATAGAGGAGGCATGCACAGTCCTGATATGATGTGAGAAGAGGTGAGTCTTTTAAGGGACTTCTGAATATTAGTTCAATGGGGGTTGCATTGATGATCATTTGGGAGTTTGTTCTACAATTTGTGTGCAAGAAATGAGAAGCAGCAAATATTTTTACTGGGTTTGGATAAAAGAATGGCGGTAGTCAATTGACAGTCCAAAGCAGAGGATAAGCCTTTTTAAAGAATGTAATTAACAAAAGTACCAAAATCAACAAAGGAAATCTTAAGTTAGAAGGAGTAGACTGGTGGAAGTGGTTTGATCTGAAGGCTAGAAGCAATAGGAAGCCAACAGAAAGAGTTCAGCAATGTAATAGTGTAATTATAGTGTAGAAATTAGCAGCCTGAAAAATTTAAACACAGAGTATCAAATACAGTACAGTATGTGACAAAAATGACTTCGATTAGGAAACAAAGGATTGATATAGCAACCAGTGTATTAATATGTTATTTGTCCTTAAAAACTTAAATGTGGTGAATTTACTTCTTAAACATTTTGCTGTATTAGTAACCCATCTGCTTTTAAGGTTCACAGGTGTGTTGTAAATCAATACTGATGGCCACATGCTATGGAAGGTAGTAACTTGCAGAAAGAAGTGTCTCTTATTTCTTTTGGTTAGGATGTTGCTGCACTTTGCAAAATTGATTTTAACATAAAAACTGGATGCAGTGAAGTTCCTTGAAATATGTCCACTTGATTTTGATGCCTCTGTTTAGGGTCAAGTAATGCTATGCTAATTATCTTGGGGCATTTTTTTTATCAGCCTAAACCTAGAGTGTCTGTTTTGTGTCACTTGACCAGGTTATGAATTGTCCTTTTTATGAAGTACAGTTTACACCTAATTCTGTTGCTCACTGAAAACTGGAAAACCAGATCGACCATGTGTGCATAGGGAGGAAGTTATGGAGCTCTCTGCAGGATATATGTGTCAAGCGAGGAGCAGATGTTGATTCAGACCATCATCTCCTTGTAGCAGGTTGAAGTGCAAGTTAAAGAAGAACTGGTCTGGACGTCTCGGCCAATGCCAGTGATATAACACCACCCTACTAAAGGACAACAACAAGCAAGAAGAGTTCAGAATCATCCTCTCCAACAGGTTCCAAGTCGTGCAAGAGCTGCTGGAAGAACAGGTGATTATTTAAAAGTGTCAGAGAATGAAAGAAGCAATGACATCAACATGCCGAGAAGTGCTGGGCCAAAAAACATAATCACAAAGAGTGGATGTCAACATAAACACAGAAGAAAACAGACAAGAGGAAAACGAAGCAGAAGAGCTACTAAAGCAAAGGTGCTAGAGGAATATACAGAGGCAAACAGTAATTTCAAGGTCAGGTCCAACATTAGGCTGGACAAATGAATCTACATAGAGATGCTGGCAACAGAGGCTGAAGAAGCAGCTCACCATGGCAATACATGGGGCTTGTACGCCACTATCAAGAAGCTCTCAGGAAAATACGCCAAGACAGAGATGGTAGAACAGAAGTAGATGAGGAGGGACAGAAGAACAGGTGGGTGTAGCACTTTTAAGGAACTGCTAAACAGACCAGACACCCATCCCACCCCAACCAACCAGTCATAATGCCAGCAGCTGATGATCTGACAGTAGACTACAGTGCGCCCATGAAGGAGTAGATTAGCAGTGCCATCAAGCAGCTAAGAAACAGCAAGGCTGCAGGACCTGACAGCATCCCAGTAGAGGCACTGAAAGCTGACATGGAAATCAGCATGGAGGTGCTGTACCCCCTTTTTTAGCAAGCTGTGGGAGGATGAGAAAGTGACAACAGAATGGAAAGAAGGTAATCTCAGTAAGCTCCCGAAGAAAGACGATCTCTGTTCTTGCTCAAACTACAGAGGGCTAACATTACTGTCCTTCTCAGGAAAAGCATTCAACCTCCTTCTGTTGAACAGGATGAACAACTCAGCAGACCCTCAACTCCGAGATCAACAAGCTGGATTTTGCATTGACCAGACTGCAACACTGTGCATCATTTTAGAGCAGTTACTGGATTGGAACTCACCTCTCGAAATCAGCTTCATTGACTGCGAGAAGGCATTTGACAGCGTGGATAGACAAACCATCTGGAAACTACGGAGACACTATGGAGTGCAAGAGAAGATCACAAATATCATTAGGAACTCCTACGAAGGGGTGACTTGCAGGATAGTGCATGGTGGGAAACTCACAGATGACTTTCAAGTATGAACGAGAGTGAATCAAGTTTGTCTGCTATCACCCTTCCTGTTCCTGCTGGCAACAGATTGGGTCATGAAGACATCCACAGCCCAGAAGTAAAATGGCATTCAGCGGACACTGTGACACATTTTACGGATGACCTGGTCCTTCTTTCACTTTCCTAACAACAGATGCAGGAAAAGAACAGCATTGTAGTAGACACCTCAGCAAATACAGGCCTCAGCATAAACAGAGGTAAGAGTAAGGTGCTAAAGTCAGTATAGCCAGTGTAATAATGCCCAATCAAAACCAACACCAAGGTCAGTCTTCACAATTGTGAAACTTTTTTTACTTTATAGAGCCGAAACCTGGAGAACCACTGTCACCACCACGAAGAGAATCCAGGTTTTCATCAACATCTGCCTCCGTGGCTGACCTTATCTGCCCAGCAGATCTTGAGAATCCGTCTAAGACCTGTGGCAACAAACAAAACAGCAGCCCATTAGAGATGACATTCTTCAAAGATGCTGGAGGTGGATGTGGACATACCCTCACACCACAGGCCTGCAACTAGTATCACAAGACAAGTCTACACCTGGAACCCACTAGGGAAGAAGAAGAAAGGTCGGACAAAAAAACACCTTTTGCCCTTATCTGGAGGATTGGCCAAACATGAAGACAACTTGAGAAACTTGCCCAGGACTGAAAAGACTGGAGGAAGCTGATTAAAGGCCTAGGCCTCAGTTGGGACCAAAGGCGGAGATGAGCTAATGAGATGATGTAACCTCGAATAGGACTTTGCTGAATTAAACTTTATATTCCAATGAAAACTGAAGGGGCAGTGGCTTTTTGATTACTGGCACAATAATGATTAACAGTATTTTTAGTTTAAAATTAAAATGAAAGAAGGGAACAACTGCCATGTAGTACTATTAAATAATGGTAGAGGTGAGAAGTGCAGTATAGGTTCTGATAAATAATAAATCTGAAGGTTTATACATCTGTGTCATACTCATTTTTATTGAGGGCCAAAAGTAGTCCTTTATATACCTAACGTGGGCTACATACCAACAAGCTATCTCCACATTTTCTTTACAGACAAGATTTACAGGTACATATAGTGTACCTGTCTCTTCTAATCTCAATCCTATAGTCTGCCTTGTGTCTCTCTTGAAACTCTTCCCTCTTTATTGGCTCATCTTTTCTTGGACATTGCTGCAGGTTAGGAAAGTTACCAGGGGATATGTAACCACACTCCGCATTAACTGACAAATTGACATCAGTGAATATTTGAGAAAGAATGAAAATACAGATGCATACATCTGTTTACACCTGCATTACCATTAGAGAATCCATTCCCGTGCTCCCGATTACCGGGACATTTTTCATTCCCGCATTCCAGGGAATGAAACTGCTGTAATTCCCGGGAACAGCCATGCTCGCATATATAGTGTGTAAAAGTGTAAAAATCGATCAAGAAATAACAGAGTTATAGTTAAAAATTGAAGGCTTCATTGATGTCTGTCAGACAACAGCTTTGAACAGCAACTTGAAATTGCAATGCGTCAATCTGTTGCATCCGCATTATCTGTGCCAAGAAACTTGCCATCACAGAATGATGACAAGAAACTGGATGCATCAGTAAAAACTGAAATGGTGGTGTTTCAGAGCAATGGCAAGCGCGGCCGTTGTTTAGAACAAGTGTATCTGTATCTGATGACTGTGCTGCCTACTTCAGTGGAGGCAGATTGCGCTTTCTCAGCGGCTGGCATACTCTACATGAAGTACACCCTCTCCCAGATGACCGCATGCTGGACACGTTGTGCTTTCTACGCTCTTATTACCGCAACTAACTAGATCAGGGGTGCCCACAGTTACACAATAACAATTCAATACATTTATGTACAACAGTATTTAAATTTAATAATCTTCACGTCGGAAAAGGCTGACTTGCATAAATAAGTTGAGCCGAATAATGGAGTCAAGGAGTTTTTGAATTCAGCTGAGTGAAAAATTACGGCTGTCTGATTAACTGTTATTTTAGTTCCCTCTCCTTTTTCTTTCTCAGATCACTTTTCGGAAGGAAGTCAGTTTCGTAGTTTTTATGAACAGTTCGAAAGTGCCTTTCTACATTTTCCTTCTTTGGAATAGCAATGATAGATTGACAGATCAGACAAAAGCACTTCGATTGTGAGAAAAAAAATCCTCTTCCAATTCCACATCCAGCCCATACCCTCCCCAAACATTTTTTTAAATCCCTTCTTTAGTCGATATAAATTGGAAGGCTAACTAGATCACAGTCGGAATTTTGCTGTAGCTTGCGCGTTTGATCATGCGTGCTGGATAACCAGTGTGTTAGAAGAAAAGAGATCTCAGACTGGCCGCCCTGTATGTCAATCAATTGGCAAATGTCATAGGGAGGATATATGATAGACTAACATTTAAAAAAAAAAATTTTGAATGCAACGCGATCTGCCTGCTCTCCCTTTCCAATCGCGATCTACGCATTGGGCATCTCTGAACTAGATACATGTACTTATACGACAGCATGAACTGCTTGTAGATAAGGTTAGTCTTTTATGGTGTCAACATATTGCAGTAGTTTTATTAAAAATAAGTGTCGGTCGTTCTAAAACCGTTCACATGTGAGATGCCCGTGCACTGTGTCATTCCCGGGATTGATGTGGGATTCCCAAATTCCTGGGAATGGATAAACCCGTCCAGGAATGGATTCCCTAATTACCATGTGTCATATTGGATGTCACTTGAAAACATAAAGTGTGTACATATGCTGGTTGTTGGAACACATAGACCATATTTGGAGTTGGTCAGAAATTGATAGCAGTCTCATCTGACACATAGTGGAAATGCAAATGGATTTTCTATTTATATGCAAACCTCAAGTTGGAGGAAATTACAAAAGAATCATGTAAGGTGGTGGAAGCAATAGTGTGATCAGCTCAGATTGCTGTGTACCTTTACAGAGTGAGTGCAGTGGCAGTTGATCAATAATGTGTTTCATGAGACTGGCACATACTAAAGTACTTCATGGCAATATGACATGTCACCTTCTCTTCACTTTTTGTTTTTTTGAGTTGCTACAAGCAGCCAGTTTTCATTCTAGTTACGAGGTAGCAGCTGTGGTGCCCAAGGCTGCACATATAATTGTCAGCTGACACTGAAGAAGCATTTTACTGGCAGGTGTAAATATAATCTGGCTAATTTATGAAAAAATAAATATGTGAAACGATTGTTAAAGGGTCTTTGAGAAAAGTAATGGTAAACGAGGGTCTTCTGCAAAATATTTTGAATACTGAATAAGCGGGCAGGGTATAAAAGATCAGCAATGAATAAAAGGCAGGATCCAAGTTTCTCAGGTAGTCACAGACACATTACTAATGCCAGTACTCACATATACCAGACCAATTTAGTTAGAGGCAACAGTTAACACATAAAACAGCTGAGTGTCCAAAGAAAAAGTACACAGATACAAGGAGAAAAATGCTTATCTTCTGTGTAGTTAGAGTTGCATGATTACCACAAAATTCCTCACTGACAATTCTCATTTAATTTCTGCATATGATGTGCACAGCATAACTACTCAGGTTCCCTTTTATCAGTTTATTACTTTCTTTAATGTAAAAGCCAGTCTTCACTTTCTCAAAGTCTGACTGTTAGCTCTCTGTTTATAGGAAGTTCGGGAACTAAATGAAGTGTGTGATTCCTTAACTACCGTAATACCTTTCATGTAAAGAAACATGCTACAACTGTAAAGCTTAGAAAAGCAAATTCTGAAATAATAGTGTTTCGAGATCTGCTAATTCACTGATTACCGATCAAGTAATTTGGGATGAAAATTGTCCAATCTTCGTCAGCAGCTGTTCGATGGGAGCATTACTAATAATAAACTTCTTACTGTGAGGTGCTTGAAAACTACCATTGACTGTTGGTCTTAAAATTAAAGAGATGCTGATACAATATTGTTTTAAAAATGATAATTTTCTGTTGTTTTTAAGTACTATTATACTGCACGTCCTACAGTACAGTAGAACCTCCATTTAGCAGTTTCTTTGGGAACCAATTAAAATTGTAAATGTGTAATTATTAAATGCCGAGTTATTTGAAAAATGTAAAAATTACTGCTTAAATCAATATTTTTTATTGTATACAGTAAAGATAGGGTGCATTTGATAAAATTTTGTGCCACTGTTTTTGTAATACAGTATAGTAAATTAGTGATAAATAATGAGTCAGCCCTTGAGTAGTTGCATTCCTGTTTGTCAGGAAAGCACCATCTGCTCTTCAGTGTACTGTAAATCCCTCATTAATCTACTGCAAAATGAAGCTCAAGTATGCCTCCACAGACAGTTAAACTTAACCACAGATCAGTTGCTGTTTCATAAAGTGCCACTTGTTTAAAATGTACTTAAAATTTTTGTCTGTTATTTGTAATACAGGAATGTCAGTGCACCTTCAGAAAAAAATAATTGACAGAATTCGTTTAATATTAGTCATCAAAACAAACTCTAATGTCAACACACTCTATATAGACTTTTTAATTTATAGTTTCACATTCACTGAAATGGCCTTTTGATTGTTCATTGGGATTTCCAGCTAATTCATGATCTGTTTTGGATCTGTGATGCATAGTATACTGTGAAAAGACATGTTTGCAACACATTTGAAAAGGTTATTGAACCCTAAAACATGAATGCACAAGTACACCTTGATGCAGCCTACAATATTATCCCTGCACTGTTCAGCACACTGTGTAGCAAGGACAGTGTATGAACACAACAGGATCAGCTGCGGAAATAATTGATTGGGATAGTACGTCTCCAACATCCATCCCCTGCCTCTTTCTGCGTGCTGCATCATATTTGGAATGAGTACAGTACATACTGTAAATGATTGGGTGTTACTGTATACAGCATATGAAAGTTATCTCAAATTCTTTGTATATGTGAATTTTTCTAAAGCCTCTTAAGGCCATATTATAGATAATTGAGCAAGTTAAATATTGTAAGTATTTAATTGTTCTTTTTGTTTTCTGGTTTAATACTGCAATTAATGAATGTGTCCAGCAAAGTAAAAGTAGTCATTTGTGCTTAAAAATGTATTACAGTAAAAGTGGGCATAAAGCATTATATAAAAGTAGAAATATAGTACTCTCAGGTAGTTCAATTAATTCTACTTAGTTGTCCATGGTAAAGAAAACCTTGACATTTTCCCCATTTTGTTCATACTTTGCAGATTGTACAGTATCTTTTTTTTTTTTGTGATGCGTTGCAATACAGTGAACCCAAGGTACAGTTAAAGAAAGGTCTGGAGTAGTAGTAGAAGACTAGGGATAGTTTTACTAAACAAACTGCCAACACCCATTCAGTACCAGGGCTAGCAAGCAAAATTTCATACCAGTATCTGAAAAACTCTGATTAAGAAATTGTTAGATAGATAGATAGATCGATACTTTATTAATCCCAAGGGGAAATTCACATAATCCAGCAGCAGTATACTGATACAAAGAAACAATATTAAATTAAATAGTAATAAAAATGAAAAAGCAGACAATAACTTTGTATAATGTTAGCATTTACTCCCCCGGGTGGAATTGAAGAGCCGCATAGTGTGGGGGAGGAACGATCTCCTCAGTCTGTCAGTGGAACAGGACAGTGACAAAAGTCTGTCACTGAAGCTACTCCTCTGCCTGGAGATGACACTGTTAAGTGGATGCAGTGGATTATTCATGATTGACAGGAGTTTGCTTAATGCCCGTCGCTCTGCCACAGATGTTAAACTGTCCAACTTTACTCCTACAATAGAGCCTGCCTTCTTAACAAGTTTGTCCAGGCGTGAGGCGTCTTTCATCTTTATGCTTCCACCCCAGCACACCACCGCCTAGAAGAGGGCACTCGCCACAACCGTCTGGTAGAACATCGGCAGCATCTTACTGCAGATGTTGAAGGATGCCAACTTTCTCAGAAAGTATATTCTGCTCTGACCTTTCTTATATAGAGCATCAGTATTGGCAGTCCAGTCCAATTTGTCATCCAGCTGCACTCCCAGATATTTATAGGTCTGCACCCTCTGCACACAGTCACCTCTGATGATCACAGGGTCCATGAGGGGCCTGGGCCTCCTAAAATCCACCACCAGCTCCTTTGTTTTGCTGGTGTTAAGATGTAAGTGATTTGAGTCGCACGTATGTTAAATAATGAATGTGACATTCCTATGGTTCCATGTAGTAAAACTGATCTCTTTTGAAGTAAAGTCAGCTATTATATTTCAGCAGTCCAAATGTAGTACAGAGATGCTGTATGTAGAAAATCTGCATGTTTTAATGAACAGACACGGTACAGGTCTGGAAAAATAAGCTTAAAGTGAGTAAATTAAAGTTGATTTTGGCTGAGTGATGTAATGTAGGCTTCTTTAAGAGGAATGTTGGTAAAAGTAGATAGGGGTCATTTCTCTTCAAGTTGCCTGATATTTGCAGGTCATCAACAAAAGGTACTGCCTGAGCCTTGGCATATATAAAAATTACAAGCTAAATATTTTAGAAGTTTGAATGAGAAACTGAGCAAACCGAATTATGGTTTGGTAAAGAGTGTGTTAATTTTATCATTCGCAGTCGGGGCCTGCTTTCTGCAATCTTTTTTTTTTTTTTTGTTCTTTATTTCACAATATACAATGCCTTGTATTAGGAATTTGTTAGTTTTTCGCATACCCCTTGGGGTCAGAACGCAGGGTCAGCCATTGAACAGCGCCCCTGGAGCAATTACAGGTTAAGGGTCTTGCTCAAGGCCCCAGCAGAGTAGGATCTCTTTTGGCAGTGATGGGGATTCGAACCGGCAACCTTCTGGATGCCAGCACAGATCCTTAGCCTCAGAGCGACCACTCCGCCCCATCTTGAGGTTTGGGTATTGGTATGAAGTTAAAACCAGTAAAAAAAACTTGACATACATAAAGGTCAGATTTTTAAATTACCAGTACATTGTGGTTGTGTTTAAAGCATTGGGATTGTTAGCTGTACTGTAGAATGGAATTAATGCAGTTTAATTTGCCATTGCCGAAGTAAGTTTATTTGTCTGATAACTGGTCATTTTAAATAGAGATTTGGGATGGGTTGGGGGTGTGTGCTTTTGAGCCAAACCAAGACTTGGTTTGAATTCCAACCTAGATATACAGCTGTAAACTGGCCCTCTGAGTGCATGAGCATATGTGAGTGGGCTTTACAATAGATTGATGTCACAGCCAGTGCTGGCCCCTGCCTTGCTGGTGTATGGTCTGGCCACAATGCCTCTGAATTGAATCACAATTTTTGAGAAAGTGAAATGGATGCATTTAACATAGCAGTTTTTGAGTCAGCTGCTTTTACTTTTGTGGTTTAATACTGTTTCTTTTAAATTAGTAGCATGCTTATGAGTACTTTCACAGAGGCTTGGCTAGTTTGACGGCACTTTTTTGTTTACTGTGGTGCAAAATATGGGTGTGTGTATCTGTGTGTGTCTGTGTACACACACGTAAGTGTGGGATAACAGTCCTGCATTCTTGGTTATACTGTATGTGCATAACTAATGTTTTTATTATTAAATGCTAGCTTAGTCACACACGTTTTTAAGGCTCAGTGATTAGGAAACCTAAACAGAATGGAGTGCAGTGCTGACAGTCAACAGGTGTTTCTTTTGTCTTTTGTTGTGCATGGAGAGGTGGTTGATTGACAAGGAATCTGGTGCTGTGTTGCAGTGGGGATTTTTTTTCCCTTCTCCTTCTTACTGATACTTAACTCACTGGTTATTTCTTTCTCTTACAGGCATATAATTAAATAGGTCAAAGTTGTCTAAAATGCAGCTATTTTTCTTTCTCAAATATTTGATTTTTCCAAGTGGAACTATTGCACAGACTTTCCTTTGTGACCACTTGGGATAATTGAAATAATGTGAAACAGTACACTCCCTCTTGCTTTTGTATTAAAACATCTGTTGTATAGAGTTGTCACTTTTAAGTTGATAAAGATTAATCCTTCCCTGAAAACAACAAATTTGTTTCCACTATAGCAACAGCAATTTAAATTATCCGTTTTGGAGATTAAATGTTTTGCGAGTCACAGTAGTTTATCTTGCATAAGCTATCAATCTAGTGGCATATACTGCTATAATTGGTTTGTTTGGCACATAGAGTTTTGTGTTTTTAGTAACATGGTAATGGGGATCTAAAAGCACAAATTTTAGAATTTTACAAATATTAAAGTCAAACTATTTTAATTTTTGTTTCAATAACAGCATTTTTTCATGTTAATCAGGCTTGCTTTTTTCTTTTATTCTCTCTTCAGTTGTTTTGTGATTTTTGCCCCATCAAAAATGCGCCATAAAATAAAGATTGATTTCTTTAAGCACAGCAGGTTGGGAGCCTTTTAAATATTTAATAACACATAAAACTACAGTCTGCAGCAACTGTCTCCTGAGTAACTGACAGCAAAAATATATCATGTCAGAAGGCATTGCTCATGCTACCAGTGAATTTATTACAGATTTAATTTTTACACATACATTGTTCTCTTTAAATATTTCCCTTCAGCAGATGACAGGGTTCTCAGTCTTTTGTTTTGGTGTACCACCCCCAAGAATTTAAATGTTCTGAAGTACCACCATTTTATTCTGGTTTTAAATTGGCGAGTAATGAACTGTTAGGTAAAACTAAATGTGGCATTTCTCTGTCCACCCATAAAAATTGTATTTGGGTTTTGTGACAAGGAGTTGCAGATAGTTTATTAAAATAATTTGCAGAAACTCGTTTAATATGCTTTTATAAGAAACAACTTTTTTCAAATTAGGTTTAAAAAAAAAAAAAAATCACTTTGTCAGTTTTATGACATTTGCTATTGTGGATTACATTAGTGTATGAAGGAGACATTAGCTGTTTAGTAATACTGATAATATTTAATCCAAAATTCAAATTAATGCAAATTTCAAATGTCACACATCTAATGCTTTAATTTTCCATATCGTTTGTCTCCAATTTCTATGGAAGCGTATTAGGGCCATGGTGAAAAAAAAAATCTAAATGTCAAGATTAAAGTCGACATGTTGACTCTATTCTTGACATTTGCACTTTATTGTCGAGATTAAAGTCGACATGTTGACTTTATTCTCGACATTTCCACTTTATTCTAGTAGTTTATTTTGTCAGTAGAATGTCGCAAACTAAACTTCATCTTAAAATGATTAATGATCATAATTCCTGCTCTGTCATATCATGAAGTCAATGTGCGGTGATCGCTGCCGGCGCCACCTCAGTGCAAGAGTAAGTCCGTTTAAGAAGCGTGTAGAGATTAAGAACTGGGTCGTGGAACACTTGACACAAAAGTGCTACATTAACTTATGACGGGGTTTGAGAAGATCTAGTAAATTAAACATTCATTTTAAGATAAAGTTTAGTTTGCAACATTCTACTGACAAAATAAACTCCGAGAATAAAGTGGAAATGTCGAGAATAAAGTCAACATGTCGACTTTAGTCTTGACATTCCGCTTTTTTTTCACCTTGGCCCTAATCCGCTTTTGTTTCTTTCAAGATACCTCACATAAGTGTTCTGAGATTTAACATTAGGCATGTCTGTTAAATCTTTGCATGTAGTATGACTGGAGAGGTTTGCTTTGTGCTTCAGAACATTAACAAGTATCTGGGCAATGCAGCTTTGAAACAACAGCTAAATAAACTTTATATTGGGACAATGTATTGTTGGATGTCAAGTATGCAATGTTGGCACGAAATCAAAGTTTGGATCCTTTCTTTAGCCCAGTGTAGCCATGATAGACACCATATTTTACTGAACTGGATACCGTGGACAGAAAACTTTTTAGTTCTTCTCATATCAATCAGAGAATAAATGCAAAGCTTCTGTAACTGTGTATGTCTCTGTATGAAAAAGCACACAGTGTAACAAATTGCTTAGGCGACAGTTGATTTATGTCAACAATAACAACTCTCAAAGTATGCATGAATCGTGTATTTTTATTTCATGACTGATGCTATAATGGCATCAAACAGGCAATAAATATTTTTCCTTGAAAGTGTAGCATGATTGTATTGCTTTAAATTAAACCATGTAGGATTAAAAAAATAATAGGCACCTGCAACCCCAGGCCTAGGCAGCACTTCTTAAGGCGTAGCTGCACTCACAATAGCTTCTGTGTCACATGCAGTGTCTTTCTCTTCTGCTCCTGTCTATTGTTTGTTTTGGTATGTGTTCCCTTGCATACCACTGGTCTGTTAGGTCACACTCATTAAGTGTTCTTTTTTGGTATCTCAGAATTTTTCTCCTTTTCATTTTACTTGTAGATCTCTTGCAGTTTTGTTAAACTAGTAAATTTAAATCTAAATGTACAGATTCATCCTGTTCATCTAATAAGGTGAAGTATAAACTGACACATGCAAAATTCTTATAACCAAAAATTAGTTTAGCACACAAGCAGCCTTCCTTACATATTTGTATAAATATTTGCCACTTGTCAAGCACACTTTTGCATGCTGCAGCTTGATACATTGGAGCTCTTACTATAGTATAGGCAGTCCCTGGGTTACGTACGAGATAAGGACTGTAGGTTTGTTCTTAAGTTGAATTTGTATGCATGTTGGAACAAGTACATTATTTTAATAAATGCTATTGTTGACCGAGTGTAACCAAGTGCTGTGCCAATGAATGATGAGTTTCACCTCTCTCTGACCTTTTTATTATTTCTATTTTATTTTCCATGGTGATGTTTTTTCTCTTCTTTACTGTATCACCAGCACTCGCATCAGATTTGTGTTTCAGAGATATTCTTGAAGGGTGAAGACAAAAGGTTAAGATGAGCTCTTCAGTCCAGCACTGTACACGCTATCACAGCAGGAAGGCACCTGTCGTCAACACGTCTGATGTACTGACAAGAGACAACTTCTTGCTATGTGATTAACAGTACATGCAGGCTTGCTATTGAGAATGAATGGAGGCGGCGAGGGGCGTTTCACCACCTGCCCACCACACAGTCACCTCCACTACAGTATGCTGCCTGCAATGTAGAGAACGAACACGGTGCGGCCTAAGGCAGGTAGTGAATCGCCCACCACTGCCCTATTCAACAGGCAGCCACTCGAGGCACAATACAATGCTACCCCCCGCCTCCCCATTCACCCTCAATGGCTTCCGTTCAGCCACAACTGGGTCACTGCTTTCAGCATTACCAGCCGCCCACCAAGAACGAATGGTGCAGCCGTGTGTGGTGAGCGGGCAGTGAACCGCCCCATCAAGCCACCGTCTTGCACACGCGCGATAGCTATGGCCCTGGTGACAATAGACTACAGGTTACCACTTGTCGCCAGGAGCCGACCAAGGGACACTGTACTACGCGAGCAGCGACATCACCCCTCTTCCAGCTTCCCCAGGCCGAAAATGACGGAGCGGCAGTTACTGAGGCGCCTGCGTCGCATCCCCTTACAGATGAAGGTGCAGCTGCGGCCCCGTTCATAAGTCGTAGGTAGGATGTCCGTAAATTAGGGACTATCTGTAATGATTTTTGGATCTGTGGAATACTTCCCATACAAAAATAATATTTATGCTCCATCTTCATAGACGTGAAGGTGGAGAAGAGTGTTGAAACATCCTAAACAGCTTGAAAAGTTACTTGCCATTGAGTTCAATAACACTATTCACACATAAACATTTTAGCAGTGAGCAGTTTAGAAAATTCTTGCATGAATCTGTTGGAGCGTTTTTGGCCAAATGCTTGCCCCTTTCAAATCATTGGTACCGCTCGTAAAACACTAGTAAAACAAAAGAGCATTTTGGAAGTGTTTTTATAGGTCATCAGTGCCTCTTCCTAGATGAAGCGGCTCATTGAATATAACAAACTTGCATCAGTGTTCTAGTGACTGCTGTTGTGGGACAGGTTATGGTAACACAACTTGACACAAAATTCAAAAAAAGTTCCAGATATACAGTCAGCTCCTTGTATCCTCAGGAAGGTGGTTCTGAGGGATTGCTTTAACCACTTAATGCCTACAAATTACTTAACTCATGTGGTTTCAGCATAGTGCCTGGTGCACAGCAAATTCAAGTGTTGCTTTTTGGGACTTTTTTTTGTTTTTTTGTTTTTTTTTTACTTTTGAATATTTTCATTATGCGGTTGCTTGAATCTGGAGATTCAGTCAAAGTAAAAAGTATCTGAACCTCTAGGAATTATCTATATTTATGTCTAATTCCCATATAAAATATGGTTGTATCTTCATGTCAGTCACAATAATGAACAAACACAGTCTCCTATAACTAAAGATACACAGATTTTCTGAGAATATTTGACCATATTGAATAAATCATTCAAACTGTGAAACTGAAGGTTGGAAAAAGTAAGCGAACCCTAAGCTGACTTTTTAAAAAGTTCATTGCAGTCAGAATTTAGCACACCTGGAGTCCATTTAATGAAAAGAGTTCAGAGGTGTGGCCTAGAATTACTTTGATTGATAAAAAACACTATAAAGTTTGAGTTTGAGCTTTTGACAAGAAGCATATCCAGATGGGAATCATGCCTCGCACAAAAGAGCTGTCTGAAGAGTTATGTTCAAGAATTGTTAATCTACATTAGGCTGGAAAGGGTTACAAAGTCATCTCAAAGATTTTAGATATTCATCGGTCTACTGTTAGGCAAGTTGTCTATAAATGGAGACAATTTTGGTATTGAGGCTGCTCTGCCTAGAACTGGCCGCCCTGCCAAGATGGCCCCAAGAGCACAACGCAAAGTCAGCATTGAGGTAAAGAAGAACCTTAGAGTGACAGCAATGGACTTGACGCCCACTTGAAGTCATTAGAACTGGCTAACATCTCTGTTCATGAGTCAACTATACGCAAAACATTGAACAAGAAAGGAGTCCATGGCTGGACACCAAGAAGGAAGCCACTGCTATCAAAAAAGAACATTGTTGAATGCCTGAAGTTTGCAGAAGAGCACTTGGACACTCCACAGTGGTACTGGGACGATGTTTTGTGGAGTGATGAAACCAAAATTGAACTATTTGGGAGGAACAAGCAGGACTTTATTTGGCGTAAAAAGGGCACTGCATGTCAACATCAAAACATCATCCCTACAATAAAGTGTGATGGAGGGAACATCGTGATTTGGGCCTGCTTTGCTGCATCAGGGCCTGGACAGCTTGCCATCATTAAAGGGAAAATGAATTCACAAGTTTATCAACAAATTCTCCAGGATAATGTGAGGGTGTCTGTCCATCAACTTAAGCTCAGAAGAGGCTGGGTGATGCAATAGTACAATGACCCCAAACATCGCAGCAAATCCACAGCACAATGGCTTCAGAACAAACTCCGCCTTTTGGAGTGGCCCAGTCAGAGCCTAGATCTCAATCCTATTGAGATGCTGTTAAATGACTTGAAGAGAGCCATACACAGAAGACAACCAAAGAATATGGAAGAGTTAAGGCAGTTCTGGAGGGAAGAATGGGCTCAAATTCCCCCTGCACGATGTGCAGGTCTGATCTGACATGAAAGAGTAGAATTTTTTGTGTGTCATTGGCTTAAGCTCATTGTGTATATCAGTAACTGTGACTTAGATGAAGATCAGATCACCTTTTATGACCAATACATGCAGTAAACCAGATAATTCCAAAGGGTTCACATACTTTTTACTTTGACTGTACATGGGGTCGACTGTACATTTTAGTTTCAATCAGGTTGAAGTTTAGTATAGATATTTTAACAAATTGGCAGTGCAGAGCTCTTCCTCACAACAACATATGACATTTGCATGTGCCCGTGCATTTCTGGATTGATCGGAATTTTTGAGCCGAGTAGTATTACCTGCCTTAACACTGAATACTTAATGTGTCAGTGTTAACTTCTCAATTAAGAAAATAGATTTTTTCCTTTGTGAAGTAAATAACCATTATCCCCAGTCCAAGCCTCCCCCCCGGTGAACACCAATGCGCCACCAGATAACATTATTTCAAAATGTCTTTAGCAAATAACTGGATGAAAACTAAGCAAATATGTTATTAATACATTTCAGTGACTGGATTGCAATTGAACCTTGAAAATGAATGGTACACCACTTGTGTTTCTTTTCTTACACGCAGTGCTGCTTTGATAATCATTGGCTCCCAGTGATCCTGAACTGGACAGGTAAAATATGAAATGTATATGAATATCATATATGTTCATTAATTTTAAGTTGAGTGCTGCTGTGCATGATAACTCGTTCCTCACTAGATTTCACTAGATGACCGATTCACGTCTTTGCATGGTGTTCATGATGTTGCACTGATAGCAGCAGCCTTTTTTATATACAAATAAAATAACAAAGTGATTTCCAATGCACCCCTCCCTTTTCGGTAATTATGTGCTTATCAGCTCCCATGTGTGATTCCGGAAATTTTCATAGAGAGTCTTGAATAGTCCTGTCAACTCCCTCTGCTGCAGAACAGAGTGAACCCAATATGTGCGATCACTAATTTTACTGCATCTGCTCTTCATTATTGTGATCACCTGGATTAAAAAGCGCTAAAGATATTGAAAGTTTTCTGGAAACAGAACACTCACCATACAGCATGAAAACACCTCACAGCCTACAAAATGAAAATGATCTCATCTATATTTTTCTTCAAAAAGCTTCTATGAAAACTTGAAAACTCTCAAAAAAACCACCTGAAATGCCATTGCAAAAATCCATTTAAAAGCTTGATGAAAAACATTTAAACAATGAAAATTTATAATAGTTAAGTATGAATGGGCCCCAAGTTTGCCTTTTCACTAATTGCATTCCATGAATGCTAAATTCTAAGAAGTGCATTATTTCTTGTTTTATTCCCCTTCAGAGAAATTCAACCCTCCTTCTACTCACTTTATCCACCCCTCCCATAAATGTTGGACGCATGCTTGGAAAGCATTTTCTGAAAAAGTACAGGAATATTTTGTCCTCTTCACACTAACGTTTTCAGCACTGCCAAAACAGTAACCATGTAACATGTATTTGAACTGAGGAAACAAAAGTTACAGTTGAAGTGTATGGAGAGGATGCTGTGGTAGCATCTGATACAAGACCAACGCAACACTTATTTTCATTTATTGCATAAGCATTCTTATCTGTCATATAGTAGCAAAGAATGAGATCTCATTTGAAAATAGCGGTTTTACAATTTTCTGTTTTCATACAGTAAAGAAGTTTTGTTTGTAAATATGAACCAAGTATCTGTTTTGTAGAATTATTGTATTGGAATTAATATTCCCAGAAAGAATTTTATGAAACTGTGAATTACCTCCTCTTTGCCTAAGATGTTCAACTAAATTATTATGAATATTTGTTTTCATTCTAGTTTGAATCCAGTCCAACATCCTGCTGATAATTTTAGAAAATTAATCGTTTGGATTACTGCTAGTGTGTGACCAACTGGCAAATGAGCTGAATCAGGCAATATTTGAGTTTAATGAATATTGAATTGATAGGGTTATAACTGATGGTGAAAATGTGTGGCTACAGTAGATACCTGTACTGTAGATTTTAGATTTAGATTTTTTTCCTCAGTGTCTATGATAAGCTTCCTCTGGGTATCCCATTTTTCTTTATACCTTATAAATATGTACAATTTAGTTTTAATTGCTGCTCTAAAAAGGCATAGTGTGAATGTATGTGCTTCTTTGTACTTGTGTTTTCCCTTTTACTGTCGGATATTTCATCCACAGTTGCTTCTTATGGTTCACGATAAGGACCAGCTCCCCAGGGACTCCTAAATTGGCTTACAAAACATAAAAAAAAAAAATCACGAAAATCTTTTAATTGGGACATGACAGCACAATCTGAAGACATAACTAATAAGTATTATAGCACAATTTGGAAGAGTACAAAATGGCCAGTACAAAAGAACTGATATTTTTAGGCTTGCAAGGAAAAGTGAGGTATTAACAGTATAAGGTACAGTACAATACCAAATTTGAATCACCAGTGATACCCATATCAGTACTGTCAACAGATGCCTTTTCTCAGATTGTATATATTTATAGTGTCAGATATTTAAGGTTAAAAATTATGGCTCCAGTTCAGACATGAATATAAACAACAAAAAAACTTTGTCCTGATTACCTTACACAATCTTAACATTGAACACAGATGAATACAATTATGTGAAAAATGAGTAGATTTATAGTCCTGAAGCACCAGGAATATCATTATGTGGAGTAAAATCAAAAATGGTGTTTAGAATTAGTATGACAGACTGAATTTGTGTTTTCATTAAAATGTAAGCTCAAAACATTGGATAGCTAAGCAGCCATGAAAAGGAGCAAAACATGTTTAAGGCTGTTAATGATTTCAAATGACCTAATAGTCCCAAACCCTAAGTTGTCTTTTTCATTTATAAAAAGTGATAAAGTGATAAAAGTGAATCTGCTGAAATGTAAATGTTGTTTTTTTTGCACAACATGTAAACATAATGTATTCATTTTGGTACACTCATTTTTTGTCACCTCCAGTTCTTTCTATCTAAACCTGGGTCAAATAAAACAATATGTTGGGTTTAGAAGATCATTATTTTAAGTATCTGCTTACTATATGTGTGCTGCTGAAAATGAACAAGCTATCTGGACATGCTATACACTATATTAGAACAACATTTGAATAAGAAAATAAGTTAGAATGCACAAAAAAATTGGGGAGTTAAGAATCCATATAGAATGTATTGATACATTTTGAGAATCGGAACCTACATTAAATGTAAAAAGATGGTTTTATACCTGCTAGATTTAAATGACTTTAGAATTACTGATGTTTACAAGTACTTTTAAGAAGACACAGTTTAATAATTGCTTATAGTGTATTTAAAGCAGTTCCCTATACACTGTACTTATTTATATATCTTTTACTGCATAGTTCATTTATTTATTTTTTTATTTTTATTAATTTTATTACAATCTATACAAAGCAATCAGGTTTTTACAAAAAGAAAAATTATGTTAAGAACAGATCGATCCCCACCCCTGAGAGAGAAAGAGCAAGTCAAACGGCGTTAAATTTAAGGCTTGTAAACATACCTAAATGAATAAATTCTCTGTGCTTTATGAACTTATTTTAAAATATTACTGATTAGATCCTGCCATGTTTTGAAAAAGTCTGTACGGATCTATGAATATTTGATTTTTTCCAACTTCAAATAATATAACACATCGGTTTCCCACTGACTTAAAAGAGGAGAGTTTGGGTTCTTCCAGTTTATCAGAATATATATATATATATATATATATATATATATATATATATATATATATATATATATATATACAGTCATGTGAAAACATTAGGACACCCTTTGAAAGCATGTGGTTTTTGTATTTTTAATAAATGGTTATTTCATCTCCGTTTCAACAATACAGAGAGATTAAAGTAATCCAACTAAACAAAGAAAACTGAAGAAAAGTCTTTTCAAGATCTTCTGTAAATGTCATTCTACAAAAATGCCTATTCTAACTGAGGAAAAGATAGGACACCCTCACATGTATTCCCTCTTAAATTGGCTCAGATCTCACACAGGTATATCACACCAGGTGCACATAATTAGTAGATCGTTACTCTGCATGTTGAATGAGGCTTGCCCTATTTAAACCTCAGACATTTAGTTTGGTGTGCTCCTGACTGTTGAAGTGAGAGTGAGCACCATGGTGAGAACAAAAGAGCTGTCAGAGGACTTCAGAAAAGATTGTAGCAGCCTATGAGTCTGGGAAGGGATTTAAAAGATCTCAAAGATTTTGAAATCAGCCATTCCACTGTCCGGAAGATAGTCTACAAGTGGAGGGCTTTCAAAACAACTGCCAACATGCCCAGGACTGGTAGCAAGTTCACCCCAAGAGCAGACCGCAAGATGCTAAAAGAGGTCTCCAAAACCCTAAAGTGTCATCTCGAGAACTACAGCAGGCTCTGGCTACTGTTGATGTAGAAGTACATGCCTCTACAATCAGAAAGAGACTGTACAAGTTTAACTTGCATGGGAGGTGTGCAAGGAGGAAACCTTTGCTTTCCAAGAGAAACATAGGCCAGACTGACATTTGCCAGAGATAAAGTTGACAAAGACCAGGACTTCTGGAATAATGTTCTTTGGACAGATGAGTCCAAAATTGAATTATTTGGACACAACAGCAGAGGACATGTTTGGCGTAAACCAAACACAGCATTCCAAGAAAAGAACCTCATACCAACTGTGAAGCATGGAGGTGGAAGTGTCATGGTTTGGGGCTGCTTTGCTGCAGCAGGACCTGGTCAGCTCACCATCATAGAATCCACGATGAATTCTACTGTGTATCAGAAGGTGCTTGAAGAACATGTGAGACCATCAGTTAGAAAATTAAAGCTGAAGCGGAACTGGACCATGCAACATGACAATGACCCAAAACATACTAGTAAATCAACCAAAGATTGGCTGAAAAAGAAGAAATGGAGAGTCCTGGAATGGCCAAGTCAAAGTCCAGATTTGAATCCCATTGAGATGCTGTGGGGTGACTTGAAAAGGGCTGTCTGCAAGAAACCCCTCAAACATCTCACAGCTGAATTGAGCCTCAGACCGATGTCAAGACTGGTAGATGGCTACAAGAACCGTCTCACTGCAGTTATTTCAGCCAAAGGAGGTAACACTCGCTATTAGGGGCAAGGGTGTCCTATCTTTTCCTCAGTTAGAATAGGCATTTTTGTAGAATGACATTTACAGAAGATCTTGAAAAGACTTTTCTTCAGTTTTCTTTGTTTAGTTGGATTACTTTAATCTCTCTGTATTGTTGAAACGGAGATGAAATAACCATTTATTAAAAATGTTACAAAAACCACATGCTTTCAAAGGGTGTCCTAATGTTTTCACATGACTGTATATATATATATATATATATATATACATACACATATACATGTCCGATTAACTGCGATTTTAGTTCCCTCTCCTTTCTCTTTGTCAGATCGCTTTTCGGAAGGAAGTCAGTTTCGTAGTTTTTATGAACAGTTGTAAAGTGCCTTTCCACATTTTCCTTCTTTGGAATAGCAATGATAGATTGACAGATCAGACAAACGCACTTCGATTGTGACATTGTGAGAAAAAAAATCCTCATCTAATTCCACATCCAGCCCATACCCTTCCCTTTTTTAACTCCCTTCTTTAGTCGATATAAATTGTAAGTCTAACTAGATCACAGCCAAAGTTTTGCAGTGGCTTTTGCGTTTGATCCTGTGTGCGGGATGACCAGTGTGTTAGAAGAGAAGGGATCTCAGACTGGCCGCCCTGTATGTCAATCAAGTGGCAAATGCCATAGGGAGGATATATGATAGACTAACGTTTAAAAAATTTTTTTTGGAATGCATCACAATCTACCTGCATTACCTTTGCGATCTACCGGTCGATCACGATCGACGCATTGGGCACCCGTGGCATAGAGAGACAAAGTTTATATATAGTGCAATAGACAAACCAAGAAAAAGAATATTGCACAGTAAGTTCCACGTTATTGCATTATTACATATTGTGACAAAAAATGTAAACTAGACATTGGTAAATAGTAGTAAAGTGCTCTGGTGAAGACCAACATTAAAGTAATTCACTGAAAGAGCAGCATTTTAGGAAATATGAGTTCAGAATTTGTATTCAAACAGTCTGTGTGTGCTTGTGTGTGTTCAGGAATTCAACAAGTCCCAATAGGTCAGCATGTTGTGTGTTATTAGAGGGAGTTGAGTAGACGTTATGAATTTTATCACCTGTATTCTGAATGTGCGGTGCTTGCACCATAGCATCTGTGGCAGCAGTGATTGTACCAAAGATTCTGCTGCCTGTGTTCTACAGGTGCTGGTCATAAAATTAGAATTTTCTGAGATACTGAATTTGGGACTTTCATTAGTTGTTAGTTATAATCATCAAAATTAAAAGAAATAAACTTTTGAAATACATCAGTCTGTGTGTAATGAATGAATCTAATATACAAGTTTCACTTTTTGAATGGAATTACTGAAATAAATCAACTTTGTCATGATATTCTAATTTTATGACCAGCACCTGTATGTGATTTAAGCGCAACATTAATCAAATATTGAATGTTATATTTAAATGTTAGTTACAATTTATGTGGCCTTTTCTTTAGTGACATTTAATGGTTTATATATTGACTGTTTATTGGAACTTTATCTTTAAAAGGAATCTTTGAAACCAGCAAATTAAGGCCATAAACAATCTGCATGGTTAGCTGTGTGGTGTGGCTGAATATGATTGTTGTGGCAGCGATTTCAGTAAAGACCTGTGTTTTGATGAATAAGGGACATTCGACGAAGGTAGAAACCATTAATTACCTGCTGACCTTAAAGGAAAAACTCTCCTGTTAAAAGCTGTTGTAGTTCCGTGTCTGTCTGTGCCTTATCATGATGACACACTGCCTGTCTGAACTGTAACACATAAACAAATAGCAAGAATACAGTTTTTCAGAGTTGATGGGAAAGGAGTGCCAGACATATGATGTGACATACAAAAGCAAGAATTATAATAATGAGATGTAATTGCATCTTTGTGAAGGATAAAAGAGAGCTGAGACATGGCAATCAGTTATCAGATAGCATTTAAAACTGTGTTTGTAGAATATGTGGGCATTATCTTAGTATTTTCTAACATTTGTTAAGGTGCATTTGGCATATTTACTTTAATTGGAAGTTTCAATGAGAAGAGGGGGAAGAATACAAAATACTCCAGTAATGTAATTTATTTTCACATAGTTTCTTTAGTATGTCAGTCTTGTTTTAAGCCTTTAAAATTCTTAGAACATTTCTTTGGGTATTGCTGCTAAACCATTTTAGGGTTGCTTTTTCATATGCGAGTAAAGTAAATTGGCCTATTGATAGTCACTTTAGGTTATACATGCCTTTTGCTTTTGTTCTTTTAGTAACAAAAAGAAATCAATGGTGCTTGCACATCTACAGTGCATTTCAGGTTCCTTTGAACTTGGGTGCATCCCTGGTCATTAAACTATTACTTGCAAATTAGGATTTCTCATTATATCTGCCTAGTCATTGGAATCGGTCAAAAACCTTTTAAAAATGGTTTGTTTTTTTTGCTCAATGTTTTAAATATGCATGGTCACATTGTTACTATGACTTCACAAAGAGACCTTTATTTCACTGCTTGTTACAATATTTGGTTTTAAAATGTGCAACACTTCTTCATAACTTATTTGCTTTCACTTTGTTGAGATAGATGAGCAACTACTTAAGTAATCACGAAGATGGAGTAGGTGAGGCTAATTTGATGTACAGTATATTTCTGTTGGTATTTGTCTTGCAATACAGTGGTGTGAAAAACTATTTGCCCCCTTCCTGATTTCTTATTCTTTTGCATGTTTGTCACACAAAATGTTTCTGATCATCAAACACATTTAACCATTAGTCAAATATAACACAAGTAAACACAAAATGCAGTTTTTAAATGATGGTTTTTATTATTTAGGGAGAAAAAAAAATCCAAACCTACATGGCCCTGTGTGAAAAAGTAATTGCCCCTTGTTAAAAATAACCTAACTGTGGTGTATCACACCTGAGTTCAATTTCCGTAGCCACCCCCAGGCCTGATTACTGCCACACCTATTTCAATCAAGAAATCACTTAAATAGGAGCTGCCTGACACAGAGAAGTAGACCAAAAGCACCTCAAAAGCTAGACATCATGCCAAGATCCAAAGAAATTCAGGAACAAATGAGAACAGAAGTAATTGAGATCTATCAGTCTGGTAAAGGTTATAAAGCCATTTCTAAAGCTTTGGGACTCCAGCGAACCACAGTGAGAGCCATTATCCACAAATGGCAAAAACATGGAACAGTGGTGAACCTTCCCAGGAGTGGCGGCCGATCAAAATTACCCCAAGAGCGCAGAGACGACTCATCTGAGAGGTCACAAAAGACCCCAGGAGAACGTCTAAAGAACTGCAGGCCTCACTTGCCTCAATTAAGGTCAGTGTTCACGACTCCACCATAAGAAAGAGACTGGGCAAAAACGGCCTGCATGGCAGATTTCCAAGGCGCAAACCACTGTTAAGCAAAAGAACATTAGGGCTCGTCTCAATTTTGCTAAGAAACATCTCAATGATTGCCAAGACTTTTGGGAAAATACCTTGTGGACTGATGAGACAAAAGTTGAACTTTTGGAAGGCAAATGTCCGTTACATCTGGCGTAAAAGGAACACAGCATTTCAGAAAAGAACATCATACCAACAGTAAAATATGGTGGTGGTAGTGTGATGGTCTGGGGTTGTTTTGCTGCTTCAGGACCTGGAAGGCTTGCTGTGATAGATGGAACCATGAATTCTACTGTCTACCAAAAATCCTGAAGGAGAATGTCCGCCATCTGTTCGTCAACTCAAGCTGAAGCGATCTTGGGTGCTGCAACAGGACAATGACCCAAAACACACCAGCAAATCCACCTCTGAATGGCTGAAGAAAAACAAAATGAAGACTTTGGAGTGGCCTAGTCAAAGTCCTGACCTGAATCCAATTAAGATGCTATGGCATGACCTTAAAAAGGCGGTTAATGCTAGAAAACCCTCAAATAAAGCTGAATTATAACAATTCTGCAAAGATGAGTGGGCCAAAATTCCTCCAGAGCTGTAAAGACTCATTGCAAGTTATCATAAGCGCTTGATTGCAGTTATTGCTGCTAAGGGTGGCCCAACCAGTTATTAGGTTCAGGGGGCAATTACTTTTTCACACAGGGCCATGTAGGTTTTGATTTTTTTTTCTCCCTATATAATAAAAACCATTATTTAAAAACTGCATTTTGTGTTTACTTGTGTTATATTTGACTAATGGTTAAATGTGTTTGATGATCAGTAACATTTTGTGTGACAAACATGCAAAAGAATAAGAAATCAGGAAGGGGGCAAATAGTTTTTCACACCACTGTATAAGCAAAGGCACTCCATGAACTCAAGCAGTAGTACATATAGAGATGGCTATGAAAACCAGTCTTGGCAAAAAAAACTCCAAGTTGGTCATTTTATCAATCATTCTCGAGTTTTAGTGATATATGAAAAAAAAAAACACTGTAAGAAAGCACTGTGGGATTCTAGAAAATTATACTCGCACACCTCGGCAAATATTTCTCATGTACTGTATGCACTAGTCTCATTGGCCAGGTCCAGTCTGGTCCCTTCTCATACCACCTTGACATTTTTTTCTTATTCATTGCATGTATTGCACAGATCAGTCAACTTCATGTACAATTAAAAATTTTGTTTTGCTGTGTGACTTTCTGATTTTTCAACAATGTCATTTTTTTTACTGTTTTTAAATATTGCTACATCTCCCCATATCTTTTAGAACTTTTTTAATAAAAAAAAAATGTTAACTAGCCTAAGGGTGGGTGGTATAGTGGTCAAATGTATATTGTGATACAATTTAAATTATAAATGCTAAAATATATATGTCAGCACATTTTTATAGGCACAGTGGATAGTTCTATGATGACTCTTTCCATAAGGATCAATTTAATCAACTGATGTCATTCGAAAATATCTGTCTGCACTGTGCACAATAATAAAATCAGATCTGAACATTTAATAAAAAATATATGTATACTGTATATGCCATATACTACAGAAAAAAATTAAATAACAAGAACAATAAAAATAAGTATTTAGAGCTATTCTTCCCATTTCTCCAGTTTCCTATTTAACAAAGACAAGCTAATCTAACTAGACTTTAATATTGACTTTCAAAACATCTTTGTGAATATGAAGAAAAATTAGATAAAGACAAATTAAAAAATGTACACCTACATTGACTGAATACTGCCTCAGCAGAGACATCAAACCAAACCCTACAATCCAGCCTACTAAGGAAAGCTTTCACACATGTCACATTACTGAAATTAAATGATCTCGAAAACATACTTTTCAATTTTCTAAATCCTTTTTCTATTGAAATCAATGTTGGTGGATCATTTTAAAAAGATACTCTAATAAAGCAATGTATTGTACCAAGTAAAACATCTTCCACTCCCTTTCTTTGTAACCTTAAAAATATATGGCATTTCAAAATATATGGGTCAGAAGATGTAAAAAAAGTACTGTTACTTGTTTATAACTTTATTCTTAAAAGGTTTCTTCCACTTTTGTGAAAACTGTATGGTGCCTCCTTTCCCAAAGCATGTGCTTGTTTTGCTTAATATATAATAAAGGGATACATGATGATTATTATAGACTATAGAAAGTATCTATATGCATACATTAAATGACATCTCAAGTTTATTTTCTGTTGCCAGCACAGAATAACTGTCATTGATTTTGTAGTATTTAATTTCCAAATTTTTCACATCTCTGCATTGTTTTTAGTTGTTCAGTCATTTAATGTCTGTAAAATCCATACATGAACATTCTGCAGAAAACGCATGGATAGTGCAATAAGAATACAAGTTTGAGCTGAGCCCTTCAAAAAATCGATGTATGTTTTGTCTAGAAAAAAATGATGTAATGTGTCCTCATGTCTTACAAAATACAAAAAAATAATGTAACATGCGAGGTACTGTGGAAGAAGGATTGACACACAGACACAAGCAGTTCTTGAAAGAAGTGTTTGTTGTCCCATTAAGTAAAGACCCTGATCAGCTTACGCTGTTAGACAATGATCTTCCTTTTCATGGGATATGCTGTCCTCATGAGCCTTTGTGACATACCAGCCACCTTTATTTCCTTTGCTAGGTTTGAGTCAGACCATCTGACCTATCACACTGTTCATTACACCTTCTTTTAAGCTCCTTCAGCATGTAGGGCTCCATCCTCCCCCTGTAGAATTTTACCTGCCTACTGTCTCACTGGTCAAATTGCTATAGTACCCATGAAAAATACAAAATTTATCTATTAATAAAACAAAAGTAGCCAGAGCAATACTGCCATTTGATTCTGCTATCCAGAATTAATAATATAGCATGAAATTTCTTCAGTACATGTTTATATAAATTGAACGAACATGATTATCAGTATTTAGACATGTAGGCGATATGCTACTTAAATGCATGTGAACATTCAAATTTAGCAAGAGCAAGTTGATTCCTGTGTGGACTTTCATCTCCATGTTGTACTGTTATAGCTACATTGTGTCAGAAGGACATGTAACAAATGTGTTGATGTGCTCAATTGTGGTAAAAATGATATACAAAAAATTCTGCTGGTGTCTCTTTTCTACTGGTGTACCACACACCCGTAGCAGAGCTTGTTCTAAGTATCTTTGAATGTAAGGAAGGAATGATCACTGTATGCCGTGCTGATCCATCTCACAGTACACACAGTTTCTTACTCGTACTGGGTCTGTTTAGGGTCACTTATCCACTTAATTTAGAGGTCTTTGGAATATGAGAGGGTATTGGAAGTGCAAAAAAAAAAAAGAATGAACAAACTGTACAGTGGTAGTATTTAATCTAGGCTAAACACAATCAAGTACTGAATTGATAAGTTGCAACTCATTTTTTAGTATTTCTTGTTTAACGTCTGAAATAAAAGTCTGCATGACATTTTAACCGCTACTTTGTTTTTCTTAGGTTTCACAAACAAATTGCTTACTTAATATTATCTCAAATATTTTATGTGGAGGTGAGCTGAAAGAATACTTTTGCACAAGATTGCAATTTGTGGTGAAGCGTATTTTTTTTTTTCTCCAGGAAAAATCCATCATTTGTGTAATTCTGGTCTCTTTAAATAATCCTGAGTAATTAAGTGGGGGACCTTATCGTTTCTTTTCGACTAGCCTCTGTTACAGCTTCATCATCTACATAGCGAGGAGGGCATCTCTGTGATGCATCCTTATTTGTAATAGAGATTGTTTGAATGAAGCTTTTAATCAAAGTTACTTAGTTATTATACAAAAAAGACCATGGGAGCAATCAAAAGTAGGGCACAAAACAATACAAGAAATCACAGAGACAAATTCTTCTATCTCCCTGGGCCAGTCTAAATGGGTCTTGACTACTGTGAAAATGTGAGATGCTTTATTCACTTGCACTTTAAAGTACAGCACTAACACAAAAGTCAAATTCTTTTCCTATTCATGTTCTAAACATACACTCTTTAAGTCTCTCTCATATTGTATATACAAGGGGTGGGCAATAGTAGGTTGGCAGCTATTTGTATGGAAAAAGACATGCAGTTTATGATTTCTACACTCAAGCACACTTTGATAATGATATTATATATTATTATTATTATTAAGAAGACAAGACATATATAATATATATATATATATATATATATATATATATATATATATATATATATATATATATATATAATTCACTAAGGGCACGCAAGACAGAGAGCCACGCCCGCAACTCTAAGACCATGAGATACGCTCGACAGAGCCACCAACTCTAAGGGCAAGCAAGACAGACAGCACACGCAAAACAGAGAGCCACGCCAGCCAAAGCCCATCCGTCAACTCTAACTAAGGGCAAGCAAGACAGAGAGCCACGTCCGCCAACTCAGAGCCCCGCCCACCAACTCTAAGACCATGGGATACGCACGACAGAGCCCTGCCCGCCATCTCTAATCCTACTTCCACGTCCACTGTCGCTCTTGATCAAACAGCAAAAATTATCAAACAAAGATAACTGGCAGTAACAGTGCCTAATTCACAATTGGTATGCCAGTTTGAAAAGGTAAGTTTTAAGGGTAGTTTTAAAATGTGTTATTGAATCAAGCTGATGCATATGAGAGAGAAGAGAATTCCCGAGTTGAAGAGCACTATGAGAGACGCTCAAGCTTCCATAGCACAGAGTTTGATGTGTGGTACAGAAAGTACAGCTGCAGATGAGAATAGGAGTGAGTGAGATGAGTGTCAGTCTGTAGGAGATATATGTAGGAGATATATGACAGCAACACTCATAACAGTGACAAAACAATTACATTGACAATCATGTTATGTTATTTTTAAAATGTTTCCTTTTCTTTTTCATAACTTCTTTAACACACTACTTCTCCGCTGCGAAGCGCGGATATTTTGCTAGTTTTGAATAAATTGAAAGCAATGGATACCTTTTTGTGGGATAACAGATAGAATACCATTACAGTAATCTATACGTGAAGTGACTCGGGCATTAACCAATACTTTAATACTGTGTTGCGTAAGAACAGGACGAAGTCTAGAAATGTTTCAGAGATGGAAGAAAGCAGTCTGAGAAATGTTACTTATATGGGAGGAATTATTTAATAATAATAATAATAAATAATAATAATAAATAATAATATTATTATTATTATTCTTTAATTGCCATTATTAGTGTATAAATGGATAGAAATAATTGCATGTAAACGATTAGCCAAAATCTGTTGTATGTAAACGATACTGTTTAACACGTTATTGGTTTTAACTCGGTTTCCACGTCTACCTGTATTAGTTTAAATGGCACTTTTACCACTCGCAATAGGGCGGACACTCTGACTTATCGTGTCGACTGAGCAACACAGTGAATGCGGCGTCTATCTATATATATCTGTTTTCCGTAGCCTGCTGCAGGAAGGTACTCTCTCGACCATTGGTATTGGTTTTGCTCCTTGCTGTTTTCGTTATACTGCGACGGTGGTTTCCTAAGCCTTTGTTATACTGAATTCCTTTCTCACCGTTTTCTGTTCCTATTCTAACACCACCATATGCTAAAGGCGGGCTTCGGCTAGTATAATAATAAATAAATCATACAAGAATAAACTCGTGTTTTGTGTACTTACAAGTGTAAACATTTGCCCATCACTGTATATATCATACTGACCACACTATTCCTCGCCAGGTTTGGTTCTTGTTCCAACTTGCCTAATAACTTGGTAGTCCAGTGGTGCTGAGGAAAATTTATTTCCCATTCTGTGGCTACTTTCTGTCACTCTAGTGGACTTGCCTTTCACTCTTGGAGCCTGCATACACACATAGAGAGGCAGGTGCTTTGGTGTCTCTCCAACACCACCTTTCCTTATAACAAAGCACATGACTCCGCCTCTGCCTTACAGAGGTCTTGTGTTGCTAGTTGTCTGTTTGAGGAAACATTCCCATAACCTTTTGATCAATTATGTTCCTCTATTTACTTATGTGATGCTCCACTGGCTGTTATCAATTCCCTAAACATTATTGTTATCATGGGCTCCTCTCATTTTAAACCTAAAAGGCACATAGGAGGTGCAAATGTGTACTGACATACAGTACTTGTAAGTTTCTGTAGTACAGAGTGGATTGTTTCTAGTCTATCATCTGTTGACTGTTTTCATGCAACCTTTAACTTGCCAGCTTAACCTCCTCTCACACAAACTACACACTCCAAATAGTTTTCATCCAATTCTAAAAACAAATGGCATGGTGTTTGTTTGCAATGAATTTGAATATTTTCTCTCTGTACAGTTGCTAAGAAAACATGCTTTTTTCCAGTATGGTTCTGAGCATTCTGGATAGTAAATGTATCACACTTAACTTAACCTAGTTACTTGGGCTTGAATAAATTATTTTCATTTTATTTTCTAGATTTTTCTCGCATTACCCTTTTAAAATATATAAACGCAAATAGTTCTTCTCAGGTCAATGGTTGTAGCATTTAGACTAATAGCTTGGACCACTAACTAATTTGGATCTTCTTATTAAAAAAAGAAAGAGTCCATATTTATTAGTCTGTTTTTTATTAGTTGATGTGGCAATACGCTGTACCAGTGCATGCTCCCGACCTGACTTTTTATTAGTCTGTGTCTGTCAACTTCCGCTATTTTCATTGATGGCTTCTTCAGAAGCTCAATTTCAACCAAGCTTGTGTCAGCTCTTTGGTTAAGTAGGACTCTTCCTACATTTCTTTTCTTTTGATTTGTACTGCATGGTTACAGAGATCTGCACTGTTCTGCTTTATTAATTAGTAATAAAGCAGAAAGGCATCTAAAGAGGACTAGGAATGTTTCTTTCAACTTGATTTGATTCTTTTTAGTGTTTTGTGGCATTCTTTGCTAAATTTCTTTCAACCTTTAAAAATAAGGAGTGTTTTATTTGAGGTTTTATACAGCAGCGCCTTTTGCACTTCCCAATCAGCTTTATTATTACAGGTCATCTACACAGTATAATAGCCTTAAAGTGTACTGTCGGGGCCTCAGATCCAGGTCTAGTATCTGAATTTTTCCATTGTTAGTCCCATTTGTTTAATGTGTCATTTGCAGAAGAACTGTTTTTGTTGTAAAGCTGTGATGTTTTCTTAGTATTTGTTTTTTGGTATTCACCAGAAGCATTTTACACTAGTGTATCTTATTATAGAGGAAATGGTTCCTCAGGGATTAATAAAGTTCTACTGTGTATCCAGTGGATGCAGTTTTTTTCTTCTTTTTCTTATTAGTTTCTTGTCAGACCCTCCCTCGTCCCATTTGTCAAGTTCATGTGCATGATTGCGTAAACCCATTAACTGACAGAGGACAGAGAATTATAATGAGCTTTTAAAAAATCATTGTGTCCATGTGTTGTTTTTCTTATTCTGCCTTGTGGATCAATAAATTTGATGGTGAGTTGTCTATGTCTAAAGATATTATCCTTTGGATTAATAACAATCCATAATATTATGAAGAAATATTTTATCTTATTCCTGATTTTCTATCTATTCTACTATATTTTGAAGACTTTTCAGAGTTCTGCACATATAGTAGATGTGAATAATGTTATGGTGATATTAAAACTACATATTCATTTGCAAAAAAATGTAAAACTTGTAGTTCTCAGAATATTAGTGACTGGGATGTTTTACCAAAATTCCATCACAAAAAATATTTAAATCACAGTTTATTGCTTGTCTTGCGTGTACCACTGTCAGCTACACTGCTTCATAATACAGGCTGAGCTTGGGTCATGTAGGAGTTGCAGGCAGCTTACATCTTGGCACCAGTAAAGTCCCTGGATCAACCTGCAGTGATGCCAGTTGGTCTACTGCTGAATCAGCACAAAAATGGAGTGTTTTGCTTCACAGTATATCATATCAAACTATTGGTTAGTTTGAGTAAGTGGTACATGGAGTAAGTTATTTGGTTTAACTGTCCTTCATGTTTAATTAACTTGTAATCATTTAATGTGTCTCATGTTCAAGTTATTTGAAAAGAGTATCCTGCAAGACTGTGTCTTGACTATGTGTTAAATGACCCATCACTTATGTCATATAATTGATGAACATATATCAGAATTACATCATGTTATGAACATATTTCATTATTTAAATATTTATATTTTCTGGAGAATGACCAGGCAAAGCATAGCACTGAATGATAGCTGATTGAAATATTCAGTTTTGAATTAAAATCCTATTTTTTTATATATTAATATTAGTAGTAGGTATAAAGCCTAAAGAGCATATTTTTCATGGATTAAGATGGGTATCATAATGTAGCTGTGTAGATATTGAACCAGTGAAGTAAAAATTGTTGCAAAATGTGTTTTCAGTGCTAAAATATTAGTTACTCTTAGTTTTTTCCCCCTTCCCATTTACTGCTTATGACGTATCTCCTAACACATTTATTAATTCATTATCACCTAGGTGTCAAATACTGCCTTTGGAATTGCAGACAAAATACATGTGAAACAGTAGGTCTTACACACTAAACATTACTGGTGTTCATGCTTCCTGATAACAGCTCTTCTCAACAGTTTGGTCTAACAGTAGTTCTTGTAAGCAGCTTTTCTCTGACAGAACCTACTGATTAAAGCATCTTTCCCCCCAAAGAAACAAGCATTTTTTTACATTCTCCACTGGTGAAAGGCATATTCATAGTTGGCAGGTTTATTTGCATAAATGCCTGTCTTCCGATAAAATGCTGTTGCAGTTGTAATCATAATGCATATATTTATTGCTTTACAGGCAAGCAGAGCAAGTGAAGCTCTGCCCTCTGACCTCACAGGGTATTTCTGTATATGTGTGTGTACTTTGACTGTCCTAAATGTAATAATTTTGTCCATAATATGATAGGGTTTGCAAGTTGAAGACTTTTCCCAGTGGGTGTGCTTTTCCGAGTGTGTGTGCACATGTACCCGTAAAGCCTTTGCATGGGTATTTACTCCGTTAAGTAGCATATTATTGGCCTTTAAAGAAAAGGGCAAGTTCATTGTACTTTGGAAATATGAAACTATGCTGGAAAGTCATTACGCAGTCATCTTTTTAGATTTACATAACTAGATATCCAGAGTAATGCGACATGTTCAGGTGATGAAGTCAGCATCTGCACTTGTCAAGTGTTAGATCACCTCCCACCAGAAGTGTGACATTGACTCTACTCTGTCTTTACATGAGCTAAAAATCACATTTTAATTCTAATAGTCTAGTTCAATGGTTCTCATGCTGGAGGTATGTAAGGGCAGACAATAAATGTGAGAGTATTAAGTGTAAGAGAAACTATAGAGCAACCCTCTATGGAGACTCTAAAGGCAGAATCATGACAGTCTAGTAAAGTTTTAATGTCACACCCCAAACTTTTGATCATGACATTAACCGATCAGCTACAACATTAAAACCACTGACAGGTGAAGGGAATAACATTGATTATCTTGTTACAGTGGAATTGTGAATTAAATTTATTTTAATCTATTGTTTGTGTTTTGTGGATGAAACCACAAGTGGCAGAACCACCATGACAACACTACTTTGCAGTTAACCATGGCCCTTATGTTGAGATTGAGGGGATGGTCTCAGTAGTGTGTGAAGTAAAGATGGTGTTGTGAGTAATGTATAGATTTTTTTTTTTGTGTTGATTTATTGATTCTATTTTTGGATTCTGAGTACTGCATAGGGGATGTGGTTGTGTTTGTTTTGGACTGCTTTTCAAGATCCACCTTTTGCCTAAATTTCTGCGTTGTTTTGCTTTTTCCTTGTTTTTGTGGAACACCGTTTTCCCTTTTCTTTTCATTCCTTTGATTTTACAGTTTTCTCCTTTTTGAGTATGAAGTTTTTTTTTGGGCTTTGTAAAGTGTTTTTGAACTTTTAAAGTCACTGCCCCTTTTTGGGTCAATGCAAGCTTGAAAGACTGCCCCTTGAGTGCAGGGTCTGTTGGTTTGAGGCAGATATATAATCTATCGAAATGAACTTAATCCCCAGTGTCAAGTATGGTGGGCGTTCTTTCATATTATGAGGTTTCATGACATCATGGACTCCACAAAATACCAGGAGATTTTAAAATTAAATCTATTTGACCCTGCCAAGTAAATAAAGGTTAAAGGAACATAAAGTCCTTGAAAACCTGTATGGTGAGCTGAAGAGGAGAGTGCACAAGAGAGGACCAAAGACCCTGATCTAGAGAGATTCTGTAAAGAGGAATGGTCTCAGCTTTCCTCGACCATTGTTCTCTTAACGCTATAATCTGTTATAGGAAAAGACTCAGTGCTGTTATATTGGTAATGGGTCTTATACAAAGTATTACATGTAAGGGTGCCAATAGCAGTGGTATGTATGGTTTTGTTTAAAAAAATAATTCTTTCTTGATGAGGAATTATTAAAGGTTACATTTTTTTGTGTATGAGATTTTTTATAACCTTTTATTTTACCCATCTTTGTCAAGTGTGCCAACAATTGTGTGCATTTCCCCTTCTTTTAAAGCCATATATTTTTACTTCTCCTCCATGACCCTTTATAGGGACTTCTTTTGTTTAATGCAGCAGAGAAAAAGACTTGTACTTTGAAATAAAGAATATTTTACATTTTATAGTATGAGTATGTTGTTTTCCTTTTTCATGGTGGCTGCCCTCTTCTCAGCTCTCAAGTAGTTTCACTGTACTCTGTAACCATGAGAATAATACTGCAATTATTGTTGGTTTTTGTTTATAGTACTCAGAGTTCTAAAGGTTGATGAGCCTCACATTTAAAGTAATGAACTAGCAACCTTGGTTAAAAGATCCTTTTTCAAAGAAGAGATTTTGTTTTCATGTAATTGCTGTTCAGGGTAAAACTGACTTTAGAAGCCTATTTAAAGTACAGCTGTGTTTAAAAATTGGATCTGAATAGCAGAATTTCAGATGCACTACAGGGAGTCCTTATTCCTTGGCTTTTTGTTATGTTCAGAAGTGCTGCCTTGTTACTCCTTAGCAGGGTGTGGTATTCAGAGGCTCATCTAAATAACCTCTTAAATAATGTGCCATTTAATTGTGCTTTAAAAGTATGATTTTCCGGTTGTACAACAAACTTATAGAAGATACTCCCTTCTGATTGCTGGAAATTGTCTGCCACTTTACCTAGTTGCTTATTTAGTGAAGAGTTGTAGTCCCTTCTCTTAATTTTCCAAATTTAAAGAGATTCTTATCTTTAATAGGGTTTTGTGATGCTTCCAAATAGAGGTTTTTCAGACTGCGTTTGGTTTTGGTTTCATTCGGGGGTGGGAGGAGCTCTGGAGTTGGGAAACTAAAAAATCTTGCTTACATTTGGAACAAAAAATTGTTAGACGGAGCCTTTGTTCACGTTAGCATGGGAAAATGTCACAGATAGTACTGCATTAAATTTTATTTAAATTGGACTTGGAAAAATATGTTCTTGCTCTTCAAATCATACTTTAGGCATCTATTCTCTATCAGTTTCTTGCTTAATTATTTCTTTTTAATTGTGTATATTTTGAGTTTATGGTTTATAATGCAACTAGCATTATACTACTAGTGTTGCCCAGATATTTTTGCAGAATGGGTTAAGGCAAGAAATCAAATGTTCATACAACCCCTGACAAAAATTATGGAATCACTTCTCCTAGAGGATGTCTGCAAAAAAACAAATCACAGATATGACACAAAACTATTTTATTTAACAGCTGAACATTCTGGCTTTGTAAAACATACCTGAAAAAATTAAATGAAATTGTTGTAATGGCATGTAATTGAGTTGATGTGCCTTTCCTGAAGAAATGTTTTAATGCTTTTTGCTCTGTGACAAAATGCATTATCATCCTGAAAAATGACTTCATCATCACCAAACCTACTTTTGATTGATGGAATGAATAAAGTGTCCAAAATTTCAATGTACACCTGTGCATTAACTGTATTAACCATCCTCTCTGGTCCTTCACCTGACATGCAACCCCATATCATCGAGTGTGGAAGTTTGCTTGTTTTCTTCAGATAGGCATTTTTACATGTTTCATTGGAACAGCACCAAACAAGTTCCAGCATCATCTCCTTGGCCAATGCAGATTTGTGATTCATCACTGAATATTACTTTCATCATGTACATTCATGTAACCTTGATTTCTTCTGTTTAGATGTTAATTGTTTGTCTGTTCTGTTTGTAAATCCCATTTCTTTAAGTCAATTTCTTAAAATTTCTGTCACAAACATTGACTTCTGCTTCTGCCCAATTTTTTTTTGTTTTGCATTTTATGTTTTCCAGGCACATTGCGTTGAGTTTTTTGTCTTGATGCTTCGATGTCTTCATTGGTCTACCTTTTATGTTTCCCTTTTTCAGCTTTCCTATTTTGTTTTTACTTGCTCCAAATTTTAGACACATCTGACTGGGAACAAGCAACATCTTTTGCCACACTCCATGTTGAATTAGGAGTTTTATAATCCTTTCCATTGTTTTAACTGATAGTTCTCTTGTTGGGTGCATATTTCCTGTCAATCAGTCAGTTGCAACAGTTCGTTAAGGTCATCAAACACTCTTTAACTGCAGACTAGTTGGCCTATTTTATGCAGGTACAGTATTTGTTTTAGAAATGCAGATTTGTAGGTGGTTCCATAATTTTTTCCTCTAATTGGTCTGAACAAAAAATGTGCTATTAAATACAATTTTTTTTTAAATTATTTTTTCAACAAAGAAAAACTGTTTAATAAATGTCCTCCAAGATTAGTGATTCTATAACCTGCCAACAGTTGTATGTTTTTTAAATGGTGACCCTATTGTTATTGGTAGCTGTCATCTGTCATCCACACTGCCTCTATATCAATGTCTCTACACTCATGAGTCAAGAATTGTTTTCTTTTTGCATCCAATTGGATGAATTTCAGTATCTCCTTACTTGGTTGTAACAGTGAATGTTGTCATTTCTGACTTGTGCTTGTAATTTAAGGTGGGCAGTCATTAGTTTTTTTTGAAATTTTGAGGAAAACAAAATCTTGGAATTAAACAACAATGTCTTTGATTTTCCTTTGTGTTATGCTACATTCCCACACTAAATCAAGACTCATCTAACACCCCCTCCAGAAGCACAAGATATTTATTTTATATTACGTACAATAGGTAGAAGGAGCTGCATGCAGCATTACTCATGAAAATAATGTTAAGCTGTGGTTATTTTGTCTCCTAGTATGACTTTGGTCTATTTGGATGTTTCACTTGCTCTGAGTCAGTAGGTGGCACTGTTGTACGATCTGGAAAAAATACCCACTGGGACCCCCAGGGTCAATATTTTGGTTTCCAAAGTAGTTTATCTAGTCTGTATGGTACTAGTAAGCAGCTATGCAAAATTTGGTCCAGATCTGTCAAACGGTATAGAATTGTATAGAGAGCAAACAGACAGACAGATGGGCATTCTTTCTATTTTATACTTTATATGTAGAGATAAATATTATGTTGCACGTGGTTGCATCTGCCTTTTATGTTTAATTTACATTTTTGATCAACTGAATGGTAGGCTTACAGTTCATCAAGCTGGTTTTGTCTAATATTGCATGTTTAAGTGTCATTTGTACTGCATACAGTATAAATATACAGTCAGACAATGTGGTGTACTTTATCTTTGTCTGCCCCTGTGACTGGTTTGATATGAATCAGTTTCTGCACATGATATTAGTTTAGAGGAAGAGAGTCTGACCTCCTGTCTGAGCAAGCTTGTTCTTCCAGCAACACTTAAGCAACAGAGTCTTCCCATTTAAAGTTAGTTAGCTTGCTTTCTTTCAGGGTGAGAGAGTGCTGTAATACAGATACCCACTTTGTATTTCAGCATTTCTCAAAATAATAAATTGAAGTTGGTGTCTTTTTCTCCCTCTGAGTAATCTTTATACTGTTCTTTTTAAAGATACTAACTTGGGAGTTACTTTAATATTTTGAACTTAGACTTTTAGGTACAACATGTTAGGAGACTGGCATACATCAGTGAGTCACAATAGTAAACATAATTTCCTTGTCCCAGTGATTAAACTGTTATAAAATGACAACAGTAAATTGCTGTTTAAAGGTAGAAAATAATTCACTACATTTGTTTAAAATTATCTAGATTCTATATTATAATATTGTTTTAGATCAACAAGAATTAAGATTACAAGAATGTGCATTTTACAGCTGATATTAATAATTTCTGCAGAGAATTTAAAATGCAACAGACCCTGGTCCACACCTCCAATCCTAGGCTTCCACAGTGTGCCAAGTCTTACTCCCTTGTCTCCTGCTGCCACTTCTCGAACTTATACCGGAGCTCTCCTGGAGAAGACAGGTACCTCAGACCTCTTTGAGTGCTGGCCACATGCTCCTCCACTGGCTTTGCATACCCGACCACCTGCCTACATTCTCAAACAGCACTTCCTCTCATATGAAGCTGCCAGTCTCTTTTGTCCACTTTAACCAACGTATCTCGCTCGTTTTTCTTCCCCTCTGCTTTTTACCCAGACTTCTTTTATGCTGTGGCCAGGCACAAATGCCGCAACTCTGAGGTGTGAACAAAGCTTTTGATGACTCCTTTGCCTCTGCATGTGAATGGATGATAATTTTAAAAACACACAATGCTACAAACTGCTGTCATCACCAGGAGTATGACTGTAAGCTTTACTAATGAAGATAAGATAATCATTCAAAATTATGAAAAGGCTGATCGTGGAAGTGAAGCACAAAAACAGATCAGCAAAATACTGCAGCTTTGCATAGTGTGTCTGAAGTAACACAATGCCAGAATTACCGCATGTAAAACAAACAACTGTACTTTGGCAATCAAATGTCTGCTTTTCCCCTTAAAGAAGAGGTTTTTTAAAATAAATTCAAATATTTTCGAATATTGATGTAGAAGGAGAGAATATTAAGCTTAAGGGGCTGTCAGGTTTTATATAACTGCAGTAGTCTTCGTTTCAATTTCTAGTTAGTTTGGTTCAGTTTCACACTGCAAAGTTTTAAACTAAATATAGCAATAAACATCCTATGGGTGTGTCATGGACTTCTTTCACTAGACAGTAACATTTTTTTCCTCTGGAAAAAATATAGCGAATGGTTGATAAAAGCTGTTTGTGCGCCATTTTTTCTAATTATTTGATTTATTTATCAAACACAACTCTATGAGCTAAACAGGTATCATCAAACAACTGGAAGAGTACTGAAAATTATGTACTACTTGACATGATATGAAAATAGTATGTGTCAAATAGTCAAATGTATTAAAGATCTGTCAAGTGCAAAACTTATGTGCTTCAGTTTAATGCAGTGCACTTGTTATTTGAGTTTAATTTTATCTGTATGATGTTTTCATATTTCATCTCCAGTAGCCACAATATCAAAGTAACCTATGTCTCAAATAACATCTTCTGTCATAACTCCTGCTACTATTTAATAATGTTCATTTTGAAATGTTAACATTTGCATAACATATGTGTTTCTATATCCACATTATTACTGAAAAGTGATCACATTGAGAAGATGCCCCACCTACAAACACTACTATGTGTATAGTTTATAGTTAGTGGATTTGATTTTCAGTCGTAAAGGGCCCTGCTGTTCACTTCTTGTCACTACTGTATGTTTTTGATCGATGCAATCACAAGTGAACTTAAACTTTTTTTTCTTTTTCAAGTGCCATATGATCGCACCCGCCATGGGTGCGTATCAGATGCTAGCCTTGCTATGATTAACTAGTAACTGTGTGAGTTATGTCTATGTGCGTAATTGATTTTACCTTTTTATTGTTTTTAATGCTCACTGTTAATCCTTGACTCATTATGCTGTGAATGAGATTCCCTAATTAACAACAGCAGGCACTTAGTGTGACTATCACAGCCACGATTTCGCTCATAGTGCATTATGTTTCCTGTAGTTTGATCTGTCCTGTGTCGATCACATTCATACCTCATACAAACCGCTCTAGGGTTCACTTGCTACTGCACCTGGACCACTATTCCCAAATCATCTCTGTACGGTTGTGTTGGTCTGCACCTGAATGTGAGTGGTGTGTTCACATTAACCTAAACAAATTGGATTTTTGGAGAAATTGCACCAGAGTTCAAAAATTCTGCACCAAATGAACTAGGTGTGAAAACCCCTTAAAGGGGATTGAGCAATTTAATAATCCAAATTTTAAAAACGATGCCAGTACAATGCAAGTCTTATTAGATGTTGAACTTTTTGGAGGGTGACTTGGACATATTAGTCCTCCTTGAATACTATATCCGCAGGAGATGCCAGCTGATCCAGCATCTCAAGCTCAGGGTCACTGTACTGAAGTAAGTGTTAGCTGGCCTATATTATAGTAGAGAATTAGCAGACCTGGCGCGGTTGTCCTTAATGGGATGGTGTGTACTCCTAAGGTGAAGCAGGTGGAGATAAGTAGGAATAGGTGGGTCACAGTTGGACACAGGCACAAGGCAAAAGGTGTGAATAACTGTACCAGAATTGGGTGAAATTAAGAGTGGTGTCCCTCAGGGTTCCGTGCTAAGGCCACTACCATTTTTAATATATACAGTATGTGTATATATACAGGGTGGCGTAGGGAAATGGGAAATTTTGGAACTAGGTGTTGGCGACCTTGAGGAGTCGAGAGTTGTTTGGGACCTATGCAACCACGTTCAGAACCCCTTGCCATTAGTTATAATGGAGCAATGGAGTGGTGCGCTTAGAGAGTTCGCTGTGAAAGCCTTTTATAAAAATAGTGATTGTGACTGAGCACAAAGGGAATTTCAATGTCATTATCAGTTAGGATGTCATGATCGTGTCCAGTCTGCTCATGCGATTACAGCATGGGTGCGTAATTTCGAAGAAACTGGTTCAGCCTTAAAAAAAAAAAAGTGCCCAGGTGGAGCCATTTTACATACTGCCCAACAGTCGATGGCAGCTATTCGACGATTGTTTAGAAGGCACATTTCACGCAACAGTGACAATCCAAGGCCTCCGAGATCCCCTCTTTGTGATTTTTTTTTTTCCCCGTGGGAAATCTTATAAGCCAACAAGTGTACCACACACGTCTTGCAACCATTGCTGAACCAAAAAGGAGGATTGAAGAGGAAATTGCTGGCATTCCTCTTGACATTTTACATCAAGCAAAAAACATTTCATCATTGAATGCATTTTATAATGTGTTTATTTGGCAATTGAACATATGTGCATGTATATGTGTATGTGAGTCTGGAACAGATTAACCGCGATAAACGAGGGTTTACTATACATATACAAACATATATATATATATATGTATATATATATATATATATATATATATATACTAATAAAAGGCAAAGCACTCACTCACTCACTCACTCACTCACTGACTCATCACTAATTCTCCAACTTCCCGTGTGGGTGGAAGGCTGAAATTTGGCAGGTTCATTCCTTACAGCTTCCTTACAAAAGTTGGGCAGGTTTTATATCGAAATTCTACTCGTAATGGTCATAACTGGAAGCAGTTTTCTCCATTTACTGTAATGGAGATGAGCTTCAACGCCGTGGGGGGAGTTTAGTGTGACATCATCACGCCTCCCACGTAATCACGCAGTACATAGAAAACCAGGAAGACCTCAAAAAAGCGCTGAAGAAAACATGCATTATATAATTGAGAAGGCAGCGAAACAATAAGAAGCGGCGAGTGACATATACAACCATATTCATGAGTTCTGCTACTTGGAAACAAAGCACGATGTAAACCTACACTTTAAAGTAAGTTCATAGACAGGCTGCCGCTGGCGTTTGTAATTTAGTGCCTGCCCATATAAGGCCGTCCGTCAGCGGCAATCCAATAGCAAACTGCCACGGGTAAATATTCATGGGTGAAGGACTGTGCTTATGGAGAGGAAGATGAGATGGTCAGGGTGGTGTTTGACACAAACTCAGCGAAACTGCGAGAGAAAGTTTTAAGTGCCAGGACTAAGGTAACATTAAATACAGCCATGGACATAGCAGGAGATGGCACCAGCACAGCTGGGAACCTTCGATGCATGTACACCGAGTGGCTCACGTGAACTGTCGCAGTGCACAGATAAAAGCAACAGTTCCAAAGGCTGAACAAAACCGAATTACACAATTGAAAAGGCAGCAAAAAATATGAAGCGTCTGATACATACAAGCATATTCATAAATCCAAAACAAAGCACACGTTGGAAAAAGTCAATGTCCCGCTAAAGGAAGACAGTGTAAAAAACCCGTGCATGCAGTGTGTCAGGTCTCAGATAAAGAAGAAGGCGAGCTGTTTATTGATGCAGTAAGAAGCGAATCGATGAATGAAACCTGTCATCTTTACAGCGATTGACAAACACGGAATGTAACTTGAACACAACACATCCTACAAATCGACCCTGATTGAAAGAAATAATGATAATCAAATCCTTGATGACAGCAACACTCAGTAACACTCACAAAACAAATACTGTATATTGACAGTCATGTTACGTTATTTTTAAAATGTTCCCTTTTCTTTTTCTAGCTTTTTTAACACACTACTTCTCCTGCGATACGGGTGTATATATATATATATATATATATATATATATATATATATGTGTATATATATATATATATATATATATATATATATATATATATATATATATATATATATATATATATATATATATATATATATATATATATATATATATATATATATATATATATCCCGATCTACATACTCGAATAATGGATACTTTATTAGCCATCAATGATTGTTTTGGTAAAGCCATACTCAGTGTATTCATTAGATGAGCGGTAAAAAGTAAGGCGAGGGAGGATGACTTATTGAGGCATGCAGGCTGTAGTCTTGCGTCAACTCTATCTGAATTGCGATCACATTTGAAAAATATATCTTTTCAAGTTCTATTTAGTCCATATGTGTCAAACTCAAGGGCAGCGGGCCACATCCGCCCGGCGTGTAATTATATCCGCCCGAGATCATTTTATATACTGTATTATTGTTATTAAAGCCGGGTATATGAAGCGCTGGTAACACAATAAACTACAGATCCCATAATGCAGCGCTTCAGCTGCCTTGCCGAACACTTACCGCGTTAATCAAGTCTACCTTATGATGCTGCAAGTTATTGCGAAGCTAGCTCACACGATGCTGAAGAGAAAAGTTGATTCTGAAAATAGAGCCTTTAAAAACCGATGGGAGGCTG